>NC_140992.1:99630399-99832615 GCF_052327205.1 Somniosus microcephalus | reverse complement strand
CTATGCAAGGCTGTACAAACCAAAGCACTTTTACATTACTTCCAATCGTTGTGTAAGCTGTTTAATTTTATGTTCCATTAAACATGGACTAGTAATTTAATAGCAAATACTTATTGATATAATGAAAAGCTCATTTCTGTTCATTATGTTCTTGCACCTGTTTCTGCTGAAATAAATGAGAAAACATTGAACAATACACCTTCCTGTATCTGTTCATTATTCGTTTCCACAAGTCTGACTCAGTACAAGAAATGTATGAAATAAAATGGCTTCTTTGCCTCATTTGTTATAGATTCAAATCATAATCCTCAAGACTGTCAATTGGAACTCGTTATAAACCTTTAATAGAGAAATATTATTTGTCAAATCAACCCAGGCTCATTTTTAAAAAAAAATTAACTTCAGTGCTTTGGCAGATTTAACATTAATGCCAAGACTTTTCTTGGCTGGTGCATTCATACCTGGCAAGCTCGTATTTTCCATTCACCACTAATTACCAGCAGTAACCAGTTATGGCATAATCCTTTCAAGCCAATCGAGCTCTTAATAAGTGGTTAGAGAGCAGAAACTAAGCTCTTGTGCAATTAAAAATTCCGACATTAATTGCCAGCTATATTTATTCCGACTGAAAGCTGCACTTAATAACGCCATATCAAGACAATTATTTTTTTCCTCCCCTCCTTTTCCCACCAGATTTTCCCCTCGCCCTCCACCTCTTCGCATGAAGTCATTAACTCTTTGCAGGGCATGGTTCTCCTGACACCCACCGGTTACTCTATTCAACTGCAGGGGGAATCACCAATTCTATTACTGTCTTCACCAGACATCGGCAATAATGCACGCTTTCAGCACGGTGTTCACTGATGAGAGATCAGGAGCAGGAAATTAAGCTCATCTCCTCCTCCCTAACCCAAGCATTGAAGCCAACTGTACCCCTCTCACCATACCAGGAGTAACTTTCGTATCGGAAAATCACGCATAGCGCACGCCTGAATTACTGATGTGCACTCCCAGCAGTCAAGCCTCATTGGTTGTGACAGTCCCCATTGGCTACATATGAGATAGATGCTCCCTAATCAATTTTCTTTTGAAGACTGAGGTTTGGGACTCTCCTCAGCCAAAGGCAGTTGTCTCTCCATCCTCCATGGAGGAACAGCACTCTCCTCCTCTTTGATTCCCAGTGCTCACTAGTGCCCATTGCTTCACTCAGTGAAAACCCGACTGACTCACTAACTACTTCCTCCTGAGTGGATGTCTCTGGACAAGTGCAGGAATAGATGACATGCCATGACTGATTTGCTGACAACCTGCAGGAGTTTGTGGATCTGGAGTTTCCCAGGTGGTCAGAGTGGGCTGGTTCTTTCTCCAAGGCCCTCCATATGTTGCCAAAAGAGATGAGTTTGTTTAACTGTGCACGTAGTTATATTTCCCCTTGAAGAAATAATGGCTGAGTGTAAGGGCATTGCAATACTTTCAGAAGACACATAAAACTGACATGAGCCATAATGGGCCTTGCTTATCCCAGAAGGATTTTGAAACATTTGAACATCAAGGACTATTTAAAGTATTTGTTTCCGTACCTAGTAATTGGCCAAATAATTGTTTTGAGTCTGGGAGTAATTATGTATTCATAGCATTAAATCTATTTGGGCTTGTACGGGTGGCAGTAAGACAAGCTAACAGAGCCTGTCATGTGCCACCAATGAACATCTCCTCAGTCAGTCATCGAGTGACATCGGAACTGAGATGGCCCAGAACTCTCCCCCAGCGATAACCAGCAACAATGGGGCTGGAGTAAACATGGGCACTTTGATTTTGGTAAATTTTAGATATGCATGATATGTGGAAGCATAGTGACAACCAAGAGGTTGAAATTCCTCTGTGTGTTATTTGAAGACTTTGTTAAGTAGCGCACTTAGGAAAATGACATGAATGTGTTAACTAGTTAAAAATAGTGTACAGAAGAATTTTGACCCCATGGTGATGGGGATCAAAACTGAGCAATGTTGGTTGGGTCAAAAGTAGATCTTTTTTTTAATATAAAATATAAATCAAAACTAAACCAAAATCACCATTAGGTATTTCATAGTATTCTGTGGTCCAAGGTTTCAATTAATTCATAGCAATGTCCTTATCATGTTCTGGAATTGTTCAGCCTTTATTTAACAGAAATATTTGGGGAATAAAAGGTTACACATCAAAGATTTTTTAAAGCAAAGTTGGCAAATATGCTAATGAGCTAGGCTTTGGTATTGTGTCCTCAAAAGAATTTTAAAAATAAGCAATTCATTACCCTGTCTCAGTAATTGCAAAATAACTCATGCCCATTGCATTTGGGAGATCTTTGGTCCCAGGCACTTGGCAGGGGCTGTCTGGCATAGCCCCACACCTCAGGTTGTGGACACAGGGAGTTAAATAAAAGCTACAGCAGGAAGTCAATCAGGTTTTTAAACAGAAAGCTGTGGGTGGTGGGGTGGGGGGGGGGGGGGTAAGCTTTTTCCAGAAGGGGAATTCAAGAGGATAGTTAGAAGTTGTCCTGTCCAAGTCAAGCAAGCTGACACACTGATGTGGAGAAATGTTGCGTATTTGTTCTGTTATGTGAAGACCAGTTGTACTGATTAAATTGAATGAGTCCAATCACAACAGTTGCTCTGTATGTTCATTTGCAATGATATAAAGCAGCTATTCTAATCTGGTCTTATATTACTAAGTGATTTCTCTGTCTACCTTTGGAAATATTAGAAAGACACATGGGGACACATGTGAAAGGCACAAGTATCCAATTCATGCTCACAAGAGGGTACAGTTGTTATATTCTTGGATGATACTACCATACAATTAAATAGTGGGCAGTGTGAGTTTGCTCCAGCATGCAAAGAACATGGATCCATACACAAAAGTGACTGATGCCACTGAACCCAAGAAGGTATCTATGGCAGCCTCAAATTTGGAATGGCCCCCAATAGGTCCAGCATCTCGTGAAGTGGTGCGCCGATAACAACCTGGCCCTTAACATCAAGAAAACCAAAGAAATCATTGTGGACTTCAGGAAGTCTAAAGGCGGAAGTCACACCCCCATCCACATCAATGGGGCTGTGGTGGAAAGGGTGGACAGCTTTAAGTTCCTCGGAGTCCACATCACGGAAGACCTCTCCTGGTCCCTCAATACCTCCTCTCTGGTGAAGAAGGCCCAGCAGCGCCTATATTTCCTAAGGAGGCTGAAGGGATGTAACCTGTCACCCCTGATCCTCTCTAACTTTTACCGCTGCACAATAGAGAGCATCCTGACGAACTGTATCACAGTATGGTATGGCAGCTGTAGCTACTATGACCGGAAAGCCCTGCAGCGGGTAGTCAAAACTGCCCAACGCATTACCGGCACCCGGCTACCGACAATAGAGCACATATGCCAGAAACGCTGTTTACGGAGGTCACGGTCCATCATCAAAGACCCTACCCGCCCCAGCCACAGTCTGTTCGCCCTCCTGCCATCTGGGAGACGCTACAGATGCATTCGCACCCGTACGACCAGATTTAGGAACAGCTTCTTTCCCAGGGCTGTCATCCTACTGAACTCCACAAATAAACTCTAAAGCCTGCACATCTGCCAATGCACTTTATTATGGTTATGTTTATGTTAATGTATTACAAGCCAAATGTATGTTGAATGTTTAAATGTCTTAATCTAAATGTACACTCTCGGGAGCCGCAAGCCTACATTTCGTTGTACTGCACTTGTGCACTAACAATGACAATAAAAGTTGATTTGATTTGATTTTGATTTGATTGCCATCTTTAGTTTTGCAAAATGTGGAAAAATTTGCATAGAATGCACTGTAACCAAACAGAATCCAGGTTTAATTACCATTGCATATGCCAGTGGGTAGTAACTAGATCCAGAGTTTTTTCCCCCTGAACAACCAGTTCACATTCAGCCCGAGAAACTTAGTAATGTATCACGAGTGGCTTAATTTTTGACTCGAGTCTCCCCAAACCTTCTTGGTGATTACTAATTGTCAATTCTTTCCCAGGTACTAAAAACTGTGGGTTGCCTTGCCTCCCTTAGTGTTTGTTTTCTCCTATTTTCTATGAGTTTTAAAAGCAAAGCAAAGCTTGATATCACCTAAACATTACTTTTCGATTTACCTCATCTTCTCCCCTATTCTTTTCAACTTGGCCAGTGTCCTGAACTATGGGCCTCAGTTTAAAAATTTGCCTCACTTTGATGTCGTTAACAACAACGCAGCTGCTGTTAATGATTTCAGCAATATAAAAAGAGACTTGTGTTGTTACTTTATAGATGTAGGATTTACAAAAGATTGCAAAACAAAGAACAATTAATTAAACAAGACCAAACATTTATTGTTCAAGAAATCAAACATTCAGCAATAACACAATTTACATCTGTGGATACTTAATCAATCTTTTCAATTAAAAGTCTGATTTATTGAAGACTTCAGGGTTTGAAAACTGACACCTAACAATGACTGTTTAATGCTCTGCAGTCAGCTCAACAGAGGAAAGATTGCCACCACGGACACCAAGTTATCATAGTTTAATATACCTACAGTTCATAAGCATTGCCAACATAAAATAATTCCAATAGCTGTTTTGACGTGTGGAATAACTCTTTGAATGGATCAAGCAGGAGCTAAATTTCTAATCTACTCCCATGGGGGAAAAAAGCACTTTCAACAATTCACATGAAATAAGCAGCCATCCACGATCATTCTCACTTTTTCAATATATTTTAATTCCAAATAATGACGACCACTTCTTGACTTTGATAGCTGAACACTTAGGGGGCGAAATTCATTATCGCCCAGGAATGGGCGCTAACTTCTGAAAAGTTTGAGATTTAGTGCCAGGTGCTAATGAATCTTGCTGCACGCAAAATTCTGTGTCATCGCTCAAAGAAAGGATGGGAGCGCTAAATCAAGTGCTAACGGCCTAGCTCAGTGGCATTGACTCAACGCGCTAAGCAATTTCAGGTGCAGTCTAATCGCTAGTCATCATTGCCACAGGCTCTTTCCAGTTCTTAAAGGGGAGGTTCATTCATGCTGCAGAACCTCATTCTCAGCATTGCTGGTTCTGCAGCTGTCTCAGCAAGCAGCAGAAGGCCAAGGAGAAGGAACCGGACCACTGAAGGAGGTGTCATTATGGCAGATCAACGGCTCAGGGAGAGAGCTCGCAGATTCTGCGACCAAGCATTGGAGGCGTTGGTCTTCGCTGTGGAGAGACGGAGGGCGGTGCTGTACCCGGCAAGTGGCAGGAGGCCCTCGCCACAAGTCTTCCGCACCATGTGGAGGGAGGTAGCCCAGCACGTCTCGGGCAGCACTGTGGTCCCCAGGAACCACACACAGAGCAGGAAGAACTTTAACGACCTCTCTCAGGTGGTCAGGGTGAGTCAATGCTTCAACAAATGCTACGTACCACCATCTGAACCGCAGTCTGCACACACTGCCCAAAGCACCACACCCCAGCACTCACCCACCAACAATCTCCACCTACCAACACTCACACCCACATCTCACACCTTGCACACAATGACAGCTATTCAACTATGGCAGGCACATCTCCCAAACACACTGCTCCACACTCACGCACACACTTTCCTCTCTCTTGCAGGCCAAGGTCTCTCACAACAGAAGGGAGCAGGAACGCGCAGGTGGGGGACAACCTGACACCCAACCACTCTCTGAGCTGAAGGAAAGAGTGCTGCAAATCATTGGGCGCCAGGTGGTGGGCACGTGGCCACCGGCGATGTTGACCCCCTTGGGGATAACAACGATATGTTCATCCCTACTCCTTCTTCTCACATCCTACTTCCCCCCTCACCCCACAAGCATTTCCTAATTTCCAGTGAATCACGCTGTATGCATGCCTTTCTCCCTTCCTTCCTCCCTCTCCTCACCTTAACCCAACACTTGTGCCTTTATGCATTCAGATAATGAGCAAGCAGCTGAGCAGCCTGTCCCTGAGGACACCGTAGATAGTGAGGCAGAAGAAGAGGAGGAGGAAGAACACATCGCGTCACTGCATGTCTCACCTGCAGGCACCAGCTCAGATTCTGTCACTGAGCATTCTTTAGAGGCTAGTATAGTAGCGGGATCTGCACAGGGTGAGGCACCAGGAACGAGCGGGCTGCAACAAGGCCAGGGGGAAAGGGTAGCTCGGGAGTCAGCTCCCCGGAGGGCGAGTTCGTGCGCGAGTTCTGCTGCACAGGACTCAGATGAGGACCTCGATGGGGAGGCCTTTAGAAGAAGGGTGATGGACATGCACACGGAGATGATAGGTGCAATGGCAAGGGTGCCTGTGAGTCTGTCGGCAATGGTAAGAAGCATGGAGGAGTCCGCCTCCAACATTGCACAGAGCTCTGCGCACACCATGGAGCCCATCATTTTCCATCTGCAAAGGATGGTGGTCTCCCAGAGAAACCGTGGTGACCCAGACCTGATGCCATGTGTGACGGGCGATGTCGCAGCTTCCATTGTAGCACAGGTGGAATCGATGCAATGTCTTAGTTCTGTAATGCAGTCTGTACTTGGTGCCATTGATTCTCAGTCTGCTCTCATGCAGTCTCAGCTTGATGCCACGCAAGCTCTGACTGCTGCCATCATGGCTGGGTCTACCACCGTTGACCGGGGCTTTCACGGTGTCGCAGCAGGCCGCAATCTGTTGTCAATATGTGTTCACTGATTATTGATAAATTTATTAATTGGCTTTGGATGATTTTGTCGTGTCCCTCATTTCAGCTTTGCACTGTGATGTGGCCTGCGACAGCGATGGAATGATAGGGATGTGGTGAGCAACAGGGATCTGGGGTTTAATTTATTGAAACCACAGTCTGATGAGGCGATCACGGACTGCCCTTATGGAAGGTCGATTGAGAGGCTGCCTCCACCCTCGCTCCTGTTCCTCCTCCTCCTCCCCCTCTCCCTCTTCCTCCTCCTGAGGTGGTCCCGCAATCCCTGGTGGCAAGGGCTGGGCCCTCATTATGGCCAGGTTGTGGAGCATGTAGCAGACCACCACGAAATGGGACACCCACTCCTGTGAGTACTGGAGGGCTCCCCCTGAGCAGTCAAGGCAGCAGAATCATTGCTTAATTACCCCGATGGCCTGCTCGATGATGTTCCTAGTGGCAGTGTGGCTTTAATTATGAGTGCTGAGCAGGAGTGTGGGGGTTGCGAAGGGAAGTCATGAGCCAGGTGGAGAGCGGATACCCCTTGTCTCTGATCAGCCAGCAGCGAGCTTGATGTGATGGCTGGAAGAGTGCTGGCACACCGGTTTGGCACAGGATGAAGGCATTGTGGCTGCTGCTAGGACAGCGGGCATTCACATTGAAGATTCACTGTCTGTGGTCGCACACCAACTGCAGATTAATCAAGTGGTAGCCTTTGCGGTTACGGAAGACCTCAGGATCGTTATGCGGTGCCGGCAAAGTCACATGAGTGCAGTCAATGGCGCCCTGTGCCATGGGGAAGCCCACTATCCTGGCAAAGCCACATGCATGTTCGTCCTGCTTCTCTCTGGTGATGGGAAAGGAAATGTAGCCCCTTCTCCTACTATAGAGAGCCTCTGTGACCTCCCGGATGCAGCGATGGATGGCAAACTGCGAGATGTTCGCTATATATCATGTTGCAGACTGGAAGGAACCACTGGTGAAAAAATTGAGGGTGACAGTGACCTTGACTGCCACTGAGAGAGTCTTGGTCGACATGATCTGAGGTTCAAGGTCTGGTTGCAGGAGGTGGCAAAGTTCGGTGACCACATCCTTGCTGAAGCAGAGCCTTCTAATACTGTACTCCTCGCTTAATTGGAGCTGGGGGAAGTGCTCTCGGAATACCCTCGGAGGGTAAGGCCTCCTGTCGAGAGCCCTGACGGCCGTCCTCCTCCCTCTGGCCACATCTTGCAATTTTTCTCACTGCCTGCGCTCCCTCCACTGTAGATCCTTGAGGGCGAGGTCAACTGCCAGTACAGCCCCCATTAATGTAACGATGTGTAGCACTTTGAAATTTTGTAAGAATAAATATAACAAATTTTGAGTACCCACAACACTCCTGATACTAAAGAACCTTTAAATGACTGAATTCAACTCTTGCACAATCGCAAACTTGAAGGGATAATTACAGTCCTAGCCCTTTTGGGCTACCCCAGACCAGGCGTATTCCCCAGACGTTCACCTTCAACTTAAGTTAGAGATAGCCGAATTCCATAAGATGCTTAAATGGGTCTAAAGGTTCAGGCTATCTCTCCCTAAAGGAAAGGAATGACTAAAGATGTTACCATCCTCCGGATAGTACTTTTAATAAGTTGAACTAAACTGTAATCTTCCGGATATTATAAGGGTCTGGAACAGCCCCCAGAATTCTGCAACTCCTTACAAAAGAGTGTACAGAATTTGTGGGTTCGCGAGTTTATACAGATTTACTCTTTGAGACAATTCTAAATATATATCATTTTATTTAAGAGCCGACATTCAGTTAACATCTGTTGAATCAGTCGCAACATTAACAATTCAAAATACAATTAGCTTACATTCCTTATTTCTCAGAGATCCTTATTTTCAAATATTTAGTTCATTACATTTCTTATTTCTAAATCCAGAACATCCACCAAAATCAATCACTTTGATTTACCCGAGACTCATAGTTAAAGACTTACAGAGATGCCTCTGAAGAGTTGAAAAACGCTTTGCCCGTTCAGCGTGTTCTGATTTCTGTTAAAAAAGATCTTATTTTTATACCCTTTTGGCTTTGGTTTCTTCTTTGATGTTTTCTGCTGATGTTAACTAATTGTCTTTATTGATACCTCTTTTGAATGCTTTCGAATGCTTTCTATTTTACTATCAATTCAACTATTGCATGCATAATTATTTCTCTACTTTTAGGTGTTCCAAAAACCATCATAAAACAATGACAGCTATGGTTTCTGTTTGATATCATTCTTACAAAATGCTTTCCATTCAATTCTTAATTTTGGCTTTACTGGTTTTAACAGACGCTGAGTCTCCGTGGTGGTTCACGTTTAACACAAGAACAATGTCATTGCTTGGTGCCTCTATTGAAGTTATATCTTCCAAGTCTTCTTGTTGGTATGGTTTTTACTATATCTAAATGAAAGACACTTCAACTGAATGTTTCATGCATTTCTAGCTATCTCAATTGGTTGCATATTTAATTGTGTTTCCTGTCATCCATGTTTAACATAAAACTATTTGACCAGCAGTTGTTTCTTTACCTGATGTCATGTTTTCAAAGGCACATGCCTCTTTTAATGTTTGTGTTTCTGTTCCAACATGTTAGCTCTTCACACTTCACTTGGGTCTTCCATTGTGTTACACCCAAACTCTAGACTCTTTGGAAGCACCAATGGTTTGCTTCAATCTTCCATTGTTTTAGTATATTTAAGTAATTCCCATTTCAAAGCTTATTTACAACTTTGTTATCAACTGATCTTTTCTCAGAAGCCTGTATTCTGTTTACAGCCTGTCTGCTGAGACTTGTGTCTTTTAAACCCAGTATGTCTTTTATTAATAATATTAGAAAGCTGTTCATAGCATCGTGTATTTCTCTGAATCATGGCTATTCCTTCACAAACTGACAAGGGAGCATTGAAATAGCACTAACCTGACAGCTGCGACTGATCCCTTTAAGTATTGCCCCTGGAGCTGCCATCCGCCTGCTTCATACCTCCTCCTCCTGTCGTTGTCGGGCGAGGTGCTAAGTTAGGGGGCGATAATCAATTTGGCAGATCGGGCGCTGAGTGAGCGTTGCACGATCTGCCTGACGCTAAAGCCCCAGGTGCTAACTGTTAGCGGGCTGGATTCGCCTCGCCCCAGCGCTACTTCATTAGCACCCCATTAGCACCCCCGCCAGGCGCTAACAGGAGGCACTAACCAACCAAATTTCTCCCCCTCAGTCTTTCACCTATTCTCGTTCTTGGCTTCAGTGTCTTGTCTGATCTCAAATAAAACTCCCATTGGTAAAACTGCCACAAAAAGCTTGGTTTCCATTTTTGTACAAAACATTTAAGGGCTAGAAATTGGGCTCCTTTGCGCCTCCTGTTAGCACCTCCGAGGGGCGCTAATGGGGCACAAATAGGTTTGTGACCGGACGCGGCAATATCAATGCCTCCTGCTAAATTCAGCGGGAGTTTTGCAGCGGCTGTAAGACGTTGTGCCCCGATCTCCTGCGCCCGGAGATCATGACGTCATTGCCATATGCAGCGCCCCGGATGAAAAATTCCTTCTCGCCCCCTGCTTGTGCGCCTGTCATTAACCACGACAGGTAGAGGAGGTGCCTTTCAGTCGGATGTCCCCTGGAGGAGCATTATTTAAAGGCGTCCACTTCTGGTGTAGTTTCCATCGGCCAACAATGCTGTGTTGTTAGTTTCACACAGGCAATGAGGCCTTTTGACCAATTTGAGCGATTTGCATTTTAACCAATGTTCTGGCACATAAACATTATTGAGTTTCATTGAGGGGAGATTTGAAAGTACAATATTTGAATCCTTTCATGGGGGCTGTACTAGCACTGGACCTCGTCCTCCAGCATCAATGTCTGAGGCAACTGAGGCACAGAGAAAGAGTGCAAAATGTGGCCAGAGGTAGGAGGGCCAACAGGGCTCTCAACAGGAGGCCTTACCCACCCAGGGTATTCCGGCAGCTGTTCTCCTACATGAATTTCACTGAGGACCAGTGTGTTTGAAGGCTTCACTTCAGCAAGGACGTGGTCACAGAGCTCTGCCACCTCCTGCAGCCAGACCTTGAGCCTCACATCAGGACCACCACGGCTCTCTCAGTGGCAGTCAAGGTCATCATCGCCCTTAATTTCTACACCAGCGGATCATTCCAGTGTGCAGCAGGTGACTGTGGTGTATGTGCCTTTAAGAGCCCTGTGTACTGTAATGCCGGTAGTGGCCACTCGGGCTATATAAGCCTGCATGGTGTCTTGTATCTGTTAGTTCACCTCCAGGCTTTGTTCAGTAAACACCTGTAAACCAACTCCTGCATTCCGTGCCTCCATTAACACACGGATACAACAGTGGCGACGAATTGGAAACAGACTTACCTGCAATTCGGCAGCACCTCAAGGAGATCGATTCCTCAGACGAAGGTCGAAGAAAAAACTGTGGTTTCACCAGCTAGCCGGGCTGGTGGCAGGTACTGCAATAATCCTTCCTGGGCGGCGGGCTGGGGCTCGATCGGCTGGCTCTGCAGCAGGGCCAAGCAGCGAAGGCGGAGGCAAACAGAGACGGAGGGTGGAGCACTCGGGAGACGGCCAGCGCTGCAAAGCAGGTCGGCGTTCGGACCAAGCAGAGGGAGGGAAAAGTCCCAGAGAGTCCGGCGGGAACGAGTCTCCAACTATTAAAAAAATATCTGTATAAGATAAAAACCGCGGAGAACAGCGTTGTCAGCAGCGGCAGCGGCGGGAAAACGCGGGAGGCGCCATTTTTTCTCGGCAGGGAAGAAAGGAAAGCGCAGGAGGCGCCATTTTTTTTTCAGGATGCCTAAGACTGGCAATATTACTGCTTTCGATAGTGATGTAGAGGATTGGACCACATATGTGGAAAGAGTGGAGGTATATTGCACAGCGAATGAAATAGAGGCTGATAAAAAGGCACCGGTACTTCTAAATCTAATGGGCGCAAGGACATACGGGCTGTTACGAAACTTAATCACTCCAGCCAAACTGATGGACAAGAATTTTAAGGAGATTGTTGATACCTTACAGGAGCACTTAAACCCAACACCGCAGCTGATAGCGGAACGATTCAAATTCTTCAGGAGGAATCAGCACAAGAATGAAAGTAACGCTGATTACCTCACCGAATTAAGGAAGCTGTCAAAGCACTGCCAATTCGGGGCAGGACTGGCAGATTCTCTTCGAGACAAATTCGTCTGCGGTCTCCTAAGTGAAGGAACACAGAAAAGGCTACTTTCTGAGAAAGATTTAACACTGGACAAGGTTTTCAGTGTGGCTGTATCATACGAAGCAGCAGCAAGAGGAGCTGCAGAGATACAGCAAAAGCCACAGGACTTCGGCACCCATGAAATGACACAGGGTTTCGAGAGATGTTATCGCTGCGGCAGATCCACCCATGACCAGAGGGACTGCTGGTTCAAGGACAAAGCATGCAGGCAATGCGGAAAGATGGGACACATTGCACGGTGGCATAGTGGTTAGCACTGTTGCCTCACAGCGCCAGGGACCCGGGTTCGAATCCGGCCTCGGGTGACTGTCTGTGTGGAGTTTGCACATTCTCCCCGTGTTTGCATGGGTTTTCTCCGGGTGCTCTGGTTTCCTCCCACAGTCCAAAGATGTGCAGGTTAGGTTGATTGGCTATGATAAATTGACCCTTAGTGTTACGGGGATTAAATACGTGGGGTTACGGGGATAGGGTGGGATATGTGTTGGTGTAGGGGTTATGGGGATCGGGTGGGATATGTGTCGGTGCAGGCTGGATGGGCCTAAATGGCCTCTATCTGCACTGTGGGGTTTCTGTGTCTGTGTGTGTGATTGCACGTGTATGCCGATCTGGAAACAAAAAATCCACGGACAGAAAAAAAATCAATAAGGAAAAATACAGAAAGGTACAAATGATGACGGACAGTAGCCCCGAAGACCAGAAGAGCGATAGCGACTCCGGAAACAAGAGACTAAGCTGTCTCAAATTACATAATGTAATTGCCAAAGAAGATTACCAGACCATTTGGGTTACCCTCACGATAGCGGGGTCCCCAGTTAAAATGGAGCTAGATACAGGATCAGCTCTGATCGTCATAAGTCGACGGGATTACGAGCGGCTATTTCCGCATATACCTTTGAAAGGCACATCCATTATCTTGAAAACATATACGGGGCAGAAAGTATACCCCAGAGGGAAAATAAGTGTGCCTGTTGTACACAACAGCAAAGAAATACAGAAGTTGTATTTATACGTTCTGCAAGATGGTGGTCCACCGCTGTTGGGACATGAATGGATCAGGAAGATACGTTTAGACTGGCACTCCATTTAGGCACTGACGGTGACCAGTAAGAAAAAAAATGATGATGACATCATACTTAACGATTAAAAGATATCTTGGCCAACGCCAAAGAAGTGTTTCAACAGGAACTAGGAACCTTGAAAGGCGTCACCGCCTCGATAAAAGTGGAAGATGCGGCAATTCCCAAGTTTTTTAAGGCAAGGCCGGTGCCATACGCAATTCGTCCAGCAGTCGAGGCAGAGCTGGAGAATTTGGAAAAGGCAGGCGTGTTATCCAAGATAGATTGGAGTGAGTGGGCAACACCCATCGTCCCGGTCATGAAGAAAACGTTGAATAATGATAAATCTGAAGAACAGACAAAAATTCGCATCTGTGGGGACTTCAAGGTGACTGTAAACCTGGTCCTTCACACGGTACAGTATCCTCTTCCGAGGATAGAAGATATTTTCGCCTCACTATCCGGAGGGAAACGTTTCACCAAAATTGACTTGGCACAGGCATATCTACAGATGGAGGTTGAGGAGGCCTCTAAAAAGTGTCTCACAATAAACACACACAAAGGCCTGTACCAGTACAATCGACTGGTTTTTGGAGTAGCATCAGCTCCAGCTATCTGGCAAAGAGCTATGGAGCAAGTCCTGCAAGGGATTCCGGGGACTCAATGCTACCTAGACGACATCCTTGTAACAGGAGAAAACGACAATGAGCACCTTGCCAATTTGGAGCAGGTGCTCACTAGGCTGAGAGAACGGGGCCTACGAGCAAATCGCCCCAAGTGCGAATTTTTCCAGAAACAAATATCATATTGTGGCCACATAATTAACGAAGAAGGGTTGCATAAGTCATCTGAAAAAATTGAAGCGTTCATAAAAGCCCCAGCACCTGAAAATGTCTCACAATTAAGGTCGTTCCTGGGATTGATAAATTACTATCATAAATTTTTACCGAACTTGTCAACTGTTCTGCACCCTCTTAACGAACTGCTACAAACGGGAGTAATTTGGAAATGGAGCGAAGACTGTAAACGTGCCTTCCATAAATGCAAAGGCTTGATCACGTCCAAGGAAGTTTTGGCTCATTACAACCCATCACTGCCAATCAGACTGGCATGCGATGCATCCCCTTACGGCGTAGGAGCGGTATTATCGCATAGATTCCCTGATGGCTCGGAGCGGCCGATAGCTTCTGCGTCACGCTCATTGAACTCAGCTGAGCGTAACTATGCCCAGATCGACAGGGAAGCACTCAGCCTGGTATGGGGAGTGAAGAAATTCAACCATTACCTACACGGACAAAAATTTACCTTGTTGACTGACCATCAAACCCTCGTCTCCATATTCAACCCTAAAAAGGGCGTTCCCATTATGACAGCGCAAAGGCTACAGAGGTGGTCCCTTTTCCTAGGGGCACACCAATATGACATAGAATACAAAGGATCAAAACAGCATGGAAATGCTGCCGGTTTATCGCGTCTACCGTTGCCAATGGTAGAAGAGGCACCTACAGTGGACCCAGTGGAGATGTTCCACTCAACCATAGTGGAATGTCTACCAGTAACAAATTCTACCATTGAAAAGGAAACGAGAAATGACCCGACTCTCTCACGAGTCTACGATTTAACGGTGAAGGGATGGCCAGCACATGTCGAACCACTGTTGCCAGCATTCTCGCAAAGAAGAGAACAGCTGTCAGTGCGCCGAGGAACCTTGATGTGTGGATCCAGAGTGGTGATTCCACCCAAACTCCAGGATAAAGTGCTAAAGGAGCTTCACGAGGGGCATCTGGGTGGAGTGAAAATGAAGAACCTAGCCAGAGCGTTTGTGTGGTGGCCAGGTATCGCTGGAGACATCGAAGAAATGACCAAGGGCTGTCTAGGATGCCAGAAGGTCCAAAACGCTCCACCACAAGCCCCTCTACATCCATGGCAGTGGCCCTCATCTCCATGGCAAAGGGTACACATTGACTTTGCTGGTCCATTTATGGACTCAATGTTCTTAATCGCAGTTGATGCACACTCCAAGTGGCTGGAGGTAATAAAGATGTCCTCCACCACCATGGAAAAAACCATCACAGTATTAAGGACCATATTTGCCAGGAATGGGCTGCCTGAACAGATCTGTTCTGATAAAGGACCGCAATTTGTGTCCGAAGAATTCAGGAAGTTCTTAAAAAACAATGGGGTTAAGCACTACACGTCCGCCCCATACCATCCCGCCACCAATGGATTGGCTGAAAGGTTTGTCCAGACCTTCAAGAAGGCCATAAAGGCCATGGGTAATGAAGACATAAATCTATAGCATAAGGTAGATAACTTCTTGTTTGCATACAGGAATGCAACACATGTGGTTACAAACCAAACTCCCGCCAGGACAGGCAGGAAGGAAGGGGAGGTGGGGTGGCTATGTTAATAAAGGAAGGAATCACTGTAATACAGAGAAATGATATTGGGTCAAAAGATCAGGACAATGAAACAGTTTGGGTGGAGCTAAGGAATAATAAGGGGAAAAAAACACGAGTGGGCGTAGTCTATAGGCCTCCGAACTGTGGCAACTCTGTTGGACGGAGTATCAATCAGGAAATAGTTGAGGCTTGTAATAAGGGAACATCTATAATTATGGGGGATTTTAACTATCATATTAATTGGACAAATCAAATTGGGCAGGGCTGCCTTGAGGATGAGTTCATTGAGTGTATTAGGGATGGGTTTCTTGAGCAGTATGTAACTGAACCGACCAGGGGGCAAGCAACCTTAGATCTGGTCCTGTGTAAAGAGATGGGATTAATTAAAAATGTCCTAGTAAAGGATCCCCTTGGAATGAGTGACCATAACATGGTTGAATTCCATATTCAATTAGAGGGTGAGAAGGTTGGATCTCAAACAAGCATGCTAAGCTTGAATAAAGGAGACTATGAAGGTATGAGAGCGGAATTGAGTAGAGTGGACTGGGAAAATAGATTAAAGGGTAAGACGATACATGATCAGTGGTGTACATTTAAGGAGTTATTTTACAACTTCCAAAAAATATATATTCCACTGAGAAGAAAAGGGTGTAAAAGAAAAGACAGCAATCCGTGGCTAAGTAAAGAAATTAAGGATAGTATTCGACTAAAAACAAGGGCATATAAGGTAGCCAAATCTAGTGGGAGGATAGAGGATTGGGAAAACTTTAAAAGACAGCAAAAAATAACAAAAAGATTGATTAAGAAAGGGAAGATAGATTATGAAAGTAAATTAGCAAAAAATATAAAAACAGATAGTAAGAGTTTTTATAGTTATATAAAAAGGAAAAGGGTGGCTAAAGTAAATGTTGGTCCCTTAGAGGATGAGACCGGGAAATTAATGGTGGGAAATATGGAGATGGCAAAAACACTGAATGAATATTTTACATCAGTCTTTACAGTAGAAGACACTAAGAATATCCCAACACTGGACAAACAGGGGGCTAAAGGGGGGAGGAGCTAAACACGATCAAAATCACTAAGGAAGTGGTACTCGGTAAAATAATGGGACTCAAGGCAGATAAATCACCTGGACCTGATGGCTTACATCCTAGGGTCTTGAGGGAAGTGGCGGTAGGGATTGTGGATGCATTGGTAATAATTTTCCAAAACTCCCTGGACTCGGCAATGGTCCTGGCAGACTGGAAAACTGCTAATGTAACACCCTTATTTAAAAAGGGCAGTAGACAGAAGGCTGGAAACTATAGACCGGTTAGCCTAACATCTGTGGTAGGTAAAATTTTGGAGTCCATTATTAAGGAGACAGTAACAGGACATTTGGATAATCATAATTTAATAGGTCAAAGTCAGCATGGTTTTATGAAGGGGAAGTCATGTTTGACAAATTTGCTGGAGTTCTTTGAGGAAGTAACATATAGGGTGGATAAAGGGGAACCAGTGGACGTAGTGTATTTAGACTTCCAAAAGGCATTTGACAAGGTGCCACACAAAAGATTATTGCTTAAGATAAAAAATCACGGGATTGGGGGTAATATTCTGGCATGGATAGAGGATTGGCTATCTAACAGAAGGCAGAGAGTTGGGATAAATGGTTCATTCTCAGACTGGCAATCAGTAACTAGTGGTGTTCCGCAGGGGTCAGTGCTGGGTCCCCAACTCTTTACAATCTATATTAACGATTTGGAGGAGGGGACCGAGTGTAACATATCAAAGTTTGCAGATGATACTAAGATGGGGGGGAAAGTAGTGAGTGAGGAGGACATAAAAAACCTGCAAGGGGACATAGACAGGCTAAGTAAGTGGGCAGAGATTTGGCAGATGGAATACAATACTGGAAAGTGTGAGGTTATGCACTTTGGCAGGAAAAATCATCGAGCAAGTTATTATCTTAATGGCAAGAAACTGGAAAGTACTGAAGTACAAAGGGATCTGGGGGTCCTGGTGCACGAAACTCAAAAGGTTAGTATGCAGGTGCAGCAAGTGATTAAGAAGGCCAATGGAATGTTGGCTTTCATTGCTAGGGGGATAGAATATAAAAATAGGGAGGTATTGCTTCAGTTGTACAAGGTATTGGTGAGACCGCACCTGGAATACTGCGTACAGTTTTGGTGTCCATACTTAAGAAAGGACATACTTGCTCTCGAATCAGTACAAAGAAGGTTCACTTGGTTAATCCCGGGGATGAGGGGATGGACATATGAGGAGAGGTTGAGTAGATTGGGACTCTACTCATTGGAGTTCAGAAGAATGAGAGGCGATCTTATTGAAACATATAAGATTGTGAAGGGGTTGGATCGGGTGGATGCAGGGAAGATGTTCCCGATGATGGGTGAAACTAGAACTAGGGGGCATAGTCTTAGAATAAGAGGCTGCTCTTTCAAAACTGAGATGAGGAGGAACTACTTCACTCAGAGGGTGGTAGGTCCATGGAATATGTTGCCCCAAAAAACTGTAGAAGCTACATCATTACATAAATTTAAAACAGAAATAGACAGTTTCCTAGAAGTAAAGGGAATTAAGGGTTACGGGGAGCGGGCAGGAATTTGGACATGAGTCTAGGTTCGGATCGGTCATGGCCCTGTGGTTAGCGGAGCGGGCCCAGGGGCCGTGTAGCCTGATCCTGCTCCTATTTCGTGTGTCTAATTGTGTTAGATGCAGGAGATGGTTCTGTGATAGTGGATTGGCAGTTAGGATCAGATCAGCCATGATCTTATTGAATGGCGGAGCAGGCTCGAGGGGCCGATTGGCCTACTCCTGCTCCTATTTCTTATGTTCTTATGTAAGATGCCGGCTGGATTTGATCAAGCCAAACATCAGAAGGGACGTAGAGAACCGGCAATTTCAAGGCATGAATGAAAGGCCAACTAGAACCTTCCAGATAGGTCAACAAGTTTTGGCCCGGGACTACCGTACCGAGAAATGGCAGCCTGGAAGTATTTGCACACGACTAGGACCGCTGATGTATACCGTGGACATTGGAGAAAGCATAATAAGGCGCCATGCTGACCAGATCATAGAGTCATCCAAAAAGGGACAACCTACACCACAACTCTATGGCCTAGAAATTCTGTTGCGTTCGCCAGCCGTTAGCGCCATAAGAGGAGTAGATCTCGAGCGCTAGGCACTTAGCGGCCGGGCGCAGAACGATCTGCGCCTACGCCCAACTTCAGTAGACATTTAGCGCCGGCGCAAAGTGTTTGCACACGCTCAGCTGCGCGCGCAACTTATGACGTCATTTCGTCATGCAACGCCGTTTGTGCGCCCCAAACCGGAACTTCAGTGGCGCCCGCCGAATGTGGGCGTGGCGCTGTTAAGAACTGTGAAGTGGAACGCAGCAGAGGCCCTGCGGGCCTCGGGGAGCGCTAATTAAAGGGCACTTAGACTGAACTATAAAGGCCAGCCATTTTGCTGCAATGACTTTAGTGCAACGGATTTCTGGACAGAGACCAAGGAAGAGACCTTACTGATTTGGGCCAACATAGGAGAGGTATTTTAGGCTTCTGGCCAGAGCTTGGAAATTTGACTCATTGTGATTTCACTGTTTGCAAGTATATTATGGGGGCTGCATGGGGTTCCAACCCTCATTTCCAGCATTATGTGTGAAGGGCTCGCAGACGCTGTGTGAGAGGGGCAGCCATGCCTAGACGCAGAGGGGCCATCAGGCGTCGGCAACGTAGGCCTTACCCACTCAGGGAATACCGCCAGCAGGTGTCCTATCTCACCATGACTGCCGCGCAGTGTGTTAAGAGGCTGCGCTTCAGAAGGGAGGTGGTTGCAGAGATCTGCCAGCTGCTTCACAGAGATCTGCGTCCACAGCTGATGTGCAGGACGTCTCTGTCGGTGGAAGTGAAGGTCACGGTGGCTCTGAACTTTTATGCAAGCGGCTCCTTCCAAGCCGCTGCTGGGGACATAGCTAACATCTCCCAGTTCGCCGTGCATCGCTGCATCCGGCAGGTCACCGATGCCCTTTTCACAAGGAGACACCAATTCATCTCCTTCCCCATGACCCTAGAGAGGCAGGAGCAGCGTGCAGTCGGATTTGCGAGGATCGCCGACTTCCCCATGGTGCAGGGTGCCATTGACTGCACGCATGTGGCTATGCGGGCACCTATCGACAATGCCGAGGATTACCGCAACCGGACGGGCTACCATTCCCTCAATGTACAGCTGGTGTGTGACCACAGGCAGCGCATCCTAGCTGTCAATGCCCGCTTTCCAGGCAGCAGCCACGATGCATTTATCCTGCGCCAGACTACTGTGGCTGACATGTTCCAGGCACAGCCTCCCCCAAGAGGATGGCTTATCGGGGACAAAGGCTATCCTTTGTGTACATGGCTCATGACCCCGCTCCGCGCGCCCAGGACCCCTGCTGAGGAGGCTTACAACGAAAGCCATCAAGCCACAAGGAACATCATAGAGCAAACGATTGGCGTCCTCAAGCAACGGTTCCGCTGCCTGGATCGCTCCAGCGGATCTCTGCAGTATTCGCCGGATAGAGTCTCCCAGTTCGTCGTTGTTTGCTGCATGCTGCACAACCTGGCTATCCGCAG
This sequence comes from Somniosus microcephalus, assembly GCF_052327205.1. Taxonomy (NCBI): domain Eukaryota; kingdom Metazoa; phylum Chordata; class Chondrichthyes; order Squaliformes; family Somniosidae; genus Somniosus; species Somniosus microcephalus. The sequence goes on along the minus strand of NC_140992.1, from coordinate 99,812,614 downwards.
GACTCAGGCACTGCCACCTCACGTTGGACCACCACCTCAGGAGGATGAGCAGGAGGACCATGAGGAGGAGGAGGAGGAGGAGGAGGAGTACCAGCTCAGGAGGGAGCCACAAGGTCCAAGGGCCGTCCGTCGGCGGCTTATTGAACGACACTTCTAGGCCCCCTGTCAGGGAATGGCTTGTGGCAATGAAGGCACATGAATGCAGCTGCTCCGCAAGCCCTCAGCCGGTTAACGCAACAACCACTTGAAACATCACACATGGACAAGCTGAATAAAGAAAAAGCTTTATTGAACAAACTCAGGGCCCTTCCCACATGAAACCCAAAAACACACAACACCCCCAAAAAACAGTCAAAAACATATCTCACTCCCACAACCTGGGGAGGAATAACAAAACTTGTCCATCCAAATGGCCTTCATCCTCGGCCTTACCAAAAGAACCCCCCCCATATACAGCACAAGCACCCCCATATAAAAAAACATTTGCCAACACACTCTACTTTGTGTGCCGAGAGGGCGAGTCCTTGTCCAGCCTTTTCCGGCCCCTGGCCGACCTGCTGCTCCGCCTCAACCTGGGCCCTGTGGGTGTTGCAAGGCTGGGGGAAGGCTCCTGAGGGGCACATTGCGTGACGGCAGATGCCCTTGGGGGTCGGCCTAGACGAGCTCTGGCCCTCGAGGGGCCGGCTGCTGACTGCTGCAGCTGTGGCTGGGCAGCATCAGTCTCTCCAGCAGCTCCTCGCAGCTTTGCTGGGGGAGTGGCAGTGGCGGCTGCAGCAATGGGGGCAAGCTGGCTGATGCCAGGCGCTCGCTGGTCGCCAGAGACACTGGCACTCGGCCGGGCTGGCACTGCAGCAAGCGCAGCAATCTGGTGAAGGCCAGACCGCTGTGCTGCAGCAGCGTGGCGGGTGCCCTGGCGATGCATGCGTGACACAGCGAGTGTGGCAGCAGTGAGTGCCCGTACTGCCCTGGTCTGTGCCCGCATCAGACCAGCCAGTGACTGCACGGCACCACTGATCAACTGTCCACTCGCTGCCTGTGCTGCCCTGAATTCAGCCCGACTCGCGTCCTGTGATGCCCCGAATTCGGCCCGACTCGCGTCCTGTGATGCCCCGAATTGTGCCCGACTCGCGTCCTGTGATGCCCCGAATTGTTCGAGACCCCTGGCCTGTGCTGCCGCGAGTTGTTCGAAACCCCTGGCCTGTGAGGCCCCGAAATCGGACACACTATGAGCCAGGGACTCAATGGCCTCAGGCAACCGTGCCACAACCCCCATGAACTCGGTGTGCCGACGATACGAGTCCATGGACATTTGATCAAGGAGGCGCACCTCCTGGGCGAGGACCGTCTCCGGACTGGAGGCCGGACTCTCCCTCTGGGGAGAAGGCCGCCGAGCTGCCCGACCCTTCCCGCGTGGCTGCACGCCACTGGGCCCAGCAACTACACTCCCCTGCAACACTTCCCCCCTCTGGGGAGAAGGCCGCCGAGCTGCCCGACCCTTCCCGCGTGGCTGCACGCCACTGGGCACAGGAGCTACACTCCCCTGCACCACTTCCCCCCTCTGGGGAGAAGGCAGCCGAGCTGCCCGACCCTTCCCGCGTGGCTGGACGCCACTGGGCACAGGAGCTACACCCCCCTGCAACACTTCCCCCTGGCTCTCCTCCAGGGAAGACGTGTCCCCTCCATTGCCATCCCCTGGCGCGGATGAGGGTTCCCCCGATGTGCCGCCTTCCTCTTGCTCCTCCTCGTCCTCCTCTTCCGAGGGACTGACACTCGCAGCTTCAGGGACCTCCTCCTCACCAGCTGAAAGCAGGAAGGCACAAGAGTAGCTTTAGAGTGAGGACAGGGCATTAGCGAGGGAGGCATGAGTGGTGGCATTCTGCGCATTGGTCGGACAGTGGCAAAGGGTGTAGATCTGAAGCGCAAGGGGAACGAGAGAGGTCCAAACGGTCATGTCCTTACCATTGGGGTCCAGCACAGGGTCGGCATCTCCAATTGCAACGGGGCCAATCACCCGGGCACCCATGACTCAACCCACGCGCTCCTCCAGGTCACTGAGCTGCTGGAACTGGGCACGGCCTCCCCCGGTGACAGTCCGGCTCTTCAGATTCTGGGCCAGCTTGGCCTGCAAGAGAAAGGACGGCCTCTAAGTACAGTGTGGTGCCCTGTTGTTGTGTGCACTGCCTCCCATGGTCGAATAGCTTGGCCAGTGTGGTGCCCTGTTGTTGTGTGCACTGCCTCCCATGGTAGAATAGCTTGGCCAGTGTGTCAAGTGCAGAAAGTGCAATTGATGTTCATGCCAGTGCCATAGCTGCTGGATGAGGGCTGGCCATTAGGCCTTTGAGGTCCCTTTGCCCATAATGTGAGGTGCACATGCAAGGATGAGGAGGACACTGGAAAGGGTACTCACCCTGACAATCCGAGTGAGGTCGTTAAACTTTTTCCGGCATTGGACACCAGTCCTGGGGACACCGCTGTTGGCTGTGACCCTCTGGGCGATTTCCCTCCAGGCTCTCCTGTACACCCTCTTGGGAGGCTTCTTGCCACTGTCCGGGAACAAGATATGGCTTCTCTTCTCCAAAGCCCTAACCAGCACCTTTAAATCATGGGCAGAGAAGCGCTGCGCTCGCTCACGGGCCCTCTGCATTCTTCCTGGCGCTATTTCTCTCCAGCAGCAGTGTTTAGGCCTAGCTGGAGGGCTGCAGTATCCAGGGCGTGGCAGCAGACCAAGTCGACCCTTCCCCCTTTAAGAGCTGGCCGGCGCCAGGGTGTCTGCTGTCAATCAAAACATGACCGCACCTGCGCTGCGCCCGGTCTTGGCGGTATCAGTCTGCACCGCCGGCTTAGCGCCTAAAGATAGCCGTGCAACGCCAGTTTTAGCGCTCGAGCAAACTCCTTGGCCAAAGCTACTGAATATCGGCGAAGTGGCCTCCACTTTCCGGCGGGCGCAAACTTTAGCGGCCGCCCGACTCTACCGCCCCAAAAGTGGCTGTACTGAATTTCTAGGCCTATATCCCTAATGATGAAGCAAAGATACCCATAGTATCTACCTCCAATCCGGTGATACTGGAACCAGATGAACCCGACACTGACATTCAAGCCGAATCGACCTTGTCAAAAGAACCTACTACGCCACCGAAAACTACTACACCACCGAGGCGTTATCCGGACCGAGTCAGGAAGCCTCCAGAGAGACTGACTTATAATTGATTAACTGCAGCAAATGTGTAGATTATTGTTCTTGTAAACATGTTAATTAATGAATACTTAAAATGTTATGTACTGGCTGTCTAAAAGGGGAGGAATTGCGGTGTATGTGCCTTTAAGAGCCCCTGTGTACTGTAATGCCGGTAACTAGTGGTGTTCCGCAGGGGTCAGTGCTGGGTCCCCAACTCTTTACAATCTATATTAACGATTTGGAGGAGGGGACCGAGTGTAACATATCAAAGTTTGCAGATGATACTAAGATGGGAGGGAAAGTAGTGAGTGAGGAGGACATAAAAAACCTGCAAGGGGACATAGACAGGCTAAGTAAGTGGGCAGAGATTTGGCAGATGGAATACAATACTGGAAAGTGTGAGGTTATGCACTTTGGCAGGAAAAATCGTAGAGCAAGTTATTATCTTAATGGCAAGAAACTGGAAAGTACTGAAGTACAAAGGGATCTGGGGGTCCTGGTGCACGAAACTCAAAAGGTTAGTATGCAGGTGCAGCAAGTGATTAAGAAGGCCAATGGAATGTTGGCTTTCATTGCTAGGGGGATAGAATATAAAAATAGGGAGGTATTGCTTCAGTTGTACAAGGTATTGGTGAGACCGCACCTGGAATACTGCATACAGTTTTGGTGTCCATACTTAAGAAAAGACATACTTGCTCTCGAGTCAGTACAAAGAAGGTTCACTCGGTTAATCCCGCGGATGAGGGGATGGACATATGAGGAGAGGTTGAGTAGATTGGGACTCTACTCATTGGAGTTCAGAAGAATGAGAGGCGATCTTATTGAAACATATAAGATTGTGAAGGGGTTGGATCGGGTGGATGCGGGGAGGATGTTCCCGATGATGGGTGAAACTAGAACTAGGGGGCATAGTCTTAGAATAAGGGGCTGCTCTTTCAAAACGGAGATGAGGAGGAACTACTTCACTCAGAGGGTGGTAGGTCCATGGAATATGCTGCCCCAAAAAGCTGTAGAAGCTACATCATTACATAAATTTAAAACAGAAATAGACAGCTTCCTAGAAGTAAAGGGAATTAAGGGTTATGGGGAACGGGCAGGAATTTGGACATGAGTCTAGGTTCGGATCGGTCATGGCCCTGTGGGTAGCGGAGCGGGCCCAGGGGCCATGTAGCCTGACCTGCTCCTATTTCGTGTGTCTAATTCTGTTAGATTCAGGAGATGGTTCAGTGATAGTAGATTGGCGGTTAGGATCAGATCAGCCATGATCTTATTGAATGGCGGAGCAGGCTCGAGGGGCCGATTGGCCTACTCCTGCTCCTATTTCTTATGTTCTTATGTTGTTATGGCCACTCGGGCTATATAAGCCTGCATAGTGTCTTGTATCTGTTAGTTCACCTCCAGACTTTGTTCAGTAAACACCTGTAAACCAACTCCTGCATTCCGTGTCTCCATTAACACACGGATACAACAGCGACATCTCCAACATCTCCTAGTTTGCCATCCATTGCTCCAGCCACCAGGTCACAGATGCTCTGTACAGTTGGAGAAGGGGCTACATTTCCTTCCCCATGACCAGAGAGAAGCAGCACAAGTGTACATGTGGCTTTGCCAGGATAGCGGGCTAGCCCATGGTGCAGGGCATCATTGATTGCACCCATGCCACTTTACGGGCAACTCATAACAATCCTGAGATATTCTGTAACCACAAAGGCTACCACTCACTTAATGTGCAGTTGGTGTGCGACCGCACATGGCGAATCCTCACCATCAATGCCCGCTATCCTGGCAGCAGGCACAATGTCTTCATCCTGTGCCAGACCACTGTGTCAAACCTATTCCAGCCACCACATTAAGCTTGCGGCTGGCTCGTCGGAGACAAGGACTATCCACTCTCCAGCTGGCTCATGACACCCCTCCGCAACCCTAACACTCGTGCCCAGCACTCATATAATGAGAGCCATGCTGCCCCCAGGAACATCATTGAGCAGACCATCGGAGTGCTCAAGCAACGGTTCAGCTGCCTTGACCGGGAGGAGCCCTCTAATAGCGGGTGTCACTTTTTGTCGTCGTCTGCTGCATGCTGCACAGCTTGGCCATTATGAGGGCGCAGCCATTGCCACCAGGCATAGCCGCATCGCCTCAGGAGGAGGAGGGGGAGGAGGAGGAGGAGGAAGAAGAGGAGCAGGAGGAACAAGAGGATGAACAGCAGCGACGGAGGAGGCAGCCACTCAATCGGTGTTCTGCAAGGTCGGTCCATGACCGCCTCATCAGACTTTGTTTCCAGTGACTTCGAGTCCTCGTTCCGATTGCTGAGCACGTCGCCATCATTCCATCACTTTGTGATTCCATACCACACGGAGGCGGGACAAGGGGCAGGCAGCCAACCCACTCCCAGGAGACGGGTTCTCCATTTAATTATTTTAATGAGGTGGGTATCCCAGGCCTTGGGAAACCCAGCAGCTGAAGGGAGGCAAGAACAGCTTCGGGAAAAGAAAAAGAAAAGGAAAAAGAAAAAAAGAAAGGAAGAGAAGGGAAGGGAAGGGAAGGGAAGGAAGACTTACTTACTTACTTGTGGGCCAGGAGGAGCAGGAGTGCTCCCCCCCATCAGACCACCCCCATACAAAGGTGTAGGGAATCGGACGCCCCCTTCTCAGATTCGGACCCCCGGAGTCAGGGATCAAACCCCCCCAACCCCCGCCACGGGGTCAGGAATCAGATCCACTCCAAGTCAGGGATCAGGCCCCCTCATCCCCCCCAGAATTGGGGGATCGGACTCCCCCCGGGGTTGAGGATCAGACCCCCCGCCACGCTGATGCAACCCGTCCCGGTCAAGATCAGGGCCTTAGTATCTAGAATATGTGGAAGAGAGGGGAGAATATTCATCTTTCTTGTATTTATGCTACTGAGGAAATCTACATGATATAAGGGGTTAATTTCAAGTGCTTGCTGGGTAAAAGTTTTCAGACTTGACACTGGGCAAGTGTCGATGTGTAACTAGAGCTATTGCACGTACTCGAACTACAGCCAAGAACAGATGCCTGCCCACCTAATGAGAATGTAGAAGTGGAATAATGAGTTTCTTTGGTGTACCAATGACCTGATAACTTGTGACCGAAAGCAAAGCTTGCCTCCCTTATATATGATTAAAGAGGACCTCCGGTTACACGATTCATGCCCTGTTATAGATTAACGGTTGACTTATGTGTCCAGGATCCTTCTGTCAATATGTTATTTCTACCTGATGATTAATCTAAAATGTATCCTGATAGAGGAACAAAGGGATTTCAATCAAACTTGTTTGTTACACTGTATAAATATAGAACGTTTACACTGTATCATTGGAATAGTAGCCTCACCCCTTGAGTGGAGGTGCTGATTCCCCTTGCAAGGAAGTAAAATAAAAGGCCTGTCCGTCTGACGAATCCAAGTGTGTATTGAGTCATTACCCAGAGCTAAGAAGTAAGGCACTTCTACAATTTGGAGGTCCCACCGAGATGGCTTGCTGTACCAATTGGTGAGTTAACAGACGCCGAGTACGTTGCTCGGTTGGGAAAATCCCATCGGCCGAAGGTGGTGTTTTGCCACATTTTTGGGACTTTCCCTGCCATAAGCATAGCTGCGCACAGTCTGTTTATTCCATTGGACAGCACTGCCATCGGGTAATTGACTCACAAGGTTCGGGGGTTAAACTGCCGTTGTGACTGCTTCCCTTTCAGAAACGGAACAGAGGACCAGCCATGAGGCGCTGACGCCCCGCGAACAGGATCGTGCAGAAAAGGACTGTAGGAAGCGCTGAAATAAAGGTACCAGAGAGAGAAGGTTAAGTCAGGAATTTGATTAACTAAGGAGCTAGCGATTTATTGGAAATTGAACTAGCAAGGTTCCAGCTTGCTGAGAGAGAAGGTTAAGTCAGGAATTTGATTAACTAAGGAGCTAGCGATTTACTGGAAATTGAACTAGCAAGGTTCCAGCTTGAAGTTAGCTGGGACAAATTGAAGGCCCTTTTTGCTAAAGATTTGGCTAAAGGGAGTAGGGTAGAAGGAGAGAAGAGCTTGAAGTTAGCTGGGACAAATTGAAGGCCCTTTTTGCTAAAGATTTGGCTAAAGGGAATAGGGTAAAAAAAAGAGAGAAGAGTGGGCGGTTGTCTGAAACACAGTGTCAATGTTTAATGTTTATGAGAGTGAGTATTTAACTACTTGTTATTATCAATCAACTTTGCAGCTTTGTCCAGTAAGGCTGCATAGGTTGGGGATTTAGTAACACTTTGGTTGTTGTTTAACAAGTGTATTGTTTATTGTTTATTGTTATATGTATTAATGTTTAGTCATGTCTGATCTGTAGGGGCGTCCCACGCAGATCATAGAGTGTTACGGAATTGTTGTATGTTTTAACTAAAATATTTAAGCTGAAAAAAAACTGCAGAAGGGGTTGGAAAAGACCCAAGCCGGGGAAGTGAGTCCCGCGGCGGAATGTATGGTTGAGAAAATAGTGATGTCTTTTACATGATCCACTAAGCTATTGTGGATTCAGTATTTTCCCCAGTTAGAAATACCTTCCACGAGGGTTGAGAACCCTCGAGTTTTATACGTATGTATAGTTTATTAATCTGATCTGTAGGGGCGTACAACGCAGATCATGGATTGTCACGGGAGTTTAGATTGTTTTAAGTGAACCATTTAAGCTGCTAAAATGAGTGCTAGCGCCAGTAAGCCACCCGAGAAAGGCACGCCAGCAGCCTTTAATGTTAAAGAACTGGTCAATCATCCATTGATCACCTACCAAATTGGTCCAAATGGACTGTAAATAAGACTAGACCCTTTCCCTCAGATAGTCATTTAACATAGAAAGAATTACTTGCCTCGAGAAATGTTTAACGGACGAGAGAGAAATAGAGAACAGCCAGATAAAAAGACTGCCTCTATGTTTGTTGAGTCAGAAAAAAAAATTACCCCGAAGAAACACCTTTCTCCTCTATTATGGTAGGATAACAAGGTAACTATAGAAGGATGAATAGAGGGGAATATAGAGGAAGACGTGGTAGAGTAAGAGGGTATGGACGATCTGGTAATTGTTACAATTGCGGACAACCCGGACATTGGGCAAACCAATGCCCTGCGAAAAATCGTCAGAATAAAACCTCCAATAATGGACCTCCGTTAGAGAATAAAGGTCCTAATTTCACTGTCCATAACCCTTTTTCGGACCAGTCAGGAGGTTACCCTACAAACGGACAGGGATTTAGGAGAAATAGAGATCAGAATTACTGACTGACACCAGCAGCCCCAGGCGCCACAGACCACCAAATGCCCGTTGTTTCTTTAAATTCACGCAGCGAACCTGAAATTAAAATGCAAATAGCTGGGAGACCTATGTCATTTTAGTAGATACAGGAGCAACCTTTTCAGTGTTAGGGAAAGGATATTCTGAAGGAATGCCTATTAATGGGAAAAAGACCCCGATAGCTGGATTGGCTGGAATACTACAACGCTTGAATCAATCGACTCCCCTCACAGTAAAAGTAGAAGAATTTGAGGAAGAACACTCCTTTCTGTTATCAGGAGATGTCTCTATGAATTTATGTGGAAGAGACTTGCTGTGCAAAATTAATGCTACAATTATTTGCTCCCCATCAGGAGTAACGGTAGAAATCCAAGTAGATAAGGCATATGCGTACCCAGTAACAGAAATAAAACACCCTGTTCTTTACGCATGGGAAATTGCCGACCCAAGTTTGAGTCCCAAACTTGTCAGTCTGTTAGGAGCGTGGGGATTCGTTACAAGCTCCATTAAACAATACCAGGAATCCCTGAAACTAGGGAAATGGCATTCAAAATTGCACTGCACGGCCTGCTATGACAAAACAGGACAAGATTTAAAATACCTCCTAACTATTAGACTGCACAGCCCTATAAAGTTACAATTAATCCAGCTGCACCATTACCCAAAAGGTCACAGTATCCATTGTCAGAGAAAGCAGAAAAAGGAGTTGAGCCAGTGATGGAATCATTGTTAAAACAGGGAGTTAACGCCGGATAGAATAAAGGTTGTTTGCAACACATCGTTGCCAAAAACTAAAGGAGAAATGAAGCATTTTCTAGGAATGACTGGCTATTGTAGACAATGAATACATGAGCATGACAAATTTGGAAAATTCATGGTTACCTGACTTCCTCGGGAACCCAGATTAAAAATGCACAAGAAGTGAAAAATCTTTTACTAGCTATTTAGAGACGTAAACAGATTGCAATTATTAAGTGCCAAGCGCACACGGGGCATTTGGACAAGGTTGCGCTTGGAAACGCTGCTGCAGATAGCGCTGCTAAGTCAGTAGCTATATCAAGTACTGAACGACAAGTTTCAGCCTTCCCTGTTAGGGAAAAGCCAGAGATACCGCAGCCCCCATCCTTAGATGATGTGCTGACCCATCAAAATAGGGCCAGTTCTGATGAAGTAAAGGAATGGGTTGTTAATCATTGTTTTAAAAACACTGACGGCTTATGGGTTCATCATGACGGCCGCATGGTGGCACCCAAATCATTACTATCACCAATTGCCCGATGTGTTCATAAATTCACCCATGCGGGCAAAGAGGGGATGGCGGACTGTATCCTCAAGACCTGGTATGCACCAGGAATCTCAAAATTGGCAAAACAAATTTGTGAAAATTGTATTATCTGCCAGACCATGAATGCAGGAAAAAAAAATAAAGAAGGTACAGCCCGCATCCCATCCAAACCCCATGGGTCCTTTTGTACACTTGCAAATGGATTTTATTGAACTACCTGTGTGTATGAGCTTTAAATATGTATTAGTTATTGTTGATATGTTTTCAAGATGGATTGAAGCGTTTCCTTGTAGAAAGAGTGACGCCACTACTGTTGCTAAATGTTTATTGAAGGACATTGTACCTCGCTTTGGGATACCAGCAAAACTGTCAAGTGACAATGGGTCCCATTTTACGGGAACAGTGATTAAGGAACTATGCAAAGCTTTACAGATTAACCAGCACCTTCATTGCAGTTATCATCCACAGTCGGCTGGACTAGTGGAAAGATATAACGGGATGCTGAAAAACAAGCTTGCAAAACTGTGTAAAGAAACTGGACTTAAATGGGTTGATTTGTTACCCATAGCTTTAATGACAATGCGGTCTGCTACCAACAGAATTACAGGATTGTCGCCTCACGAGATCGTCATGGGAAGACCACAAAGATTGCCTTTTTCGGCACCTTTAACAGCTAAACAAATGGACATTCATAAAATGGAGGAAGATATGTTGAGTTATTGCATTGCACTAACCAAATGCATTTCTAGTTTCCATCAACAGGTGAAGGAAGCCCAGGTCGATCCCGCTGAAGGAAAGTGCCATACTTTCGAGCCAGGAGATAACGTTTACATAAAAATCTTCAAACGAAAGAATGGCCTTCAACCCAGATTTGAGGGACCCTTCCAAGTACTCCTGACCACAAACACCGCTGTAAAAGTAAAGGAGCGACCAACATGGATACACGCGTCCCATTGTAAGAAGGCATCAGTCTAAGACAATACACTGCCAAGATGAACTGGATTTGGACTCTAATAAGACTGTTCCTTTTGTTAACGATAATTGAAACTGCCATATGGATTTACCCAGATCCTCTGAAAGGCAAACCATGTATAGAAGAATGTGTACTTTTAACCAAAAATCTCTTTTATGTTATATGCTATAATGAGACCATGAAAGTTCAGCTTCAGGACCATACTATGCAGGTACCCCCGTATCAACCACTAAATCTTAGGGTAAGACAGGGTAAGATAGTAGAAGAGGATAGTGGACAGAGGCTTGATAAGCTGTGGGTCACATGCCCTGATACTGTATTACCAAGTGACAAAACTGCGAACGGAGGGGTTTTCTGCAATGGTAATTCAAGAGGAGGACTGGCCCTGACAGCTAAGTTAATGTTTTGTGATAATCCTTTTACACAACCCCTCGTTTCAACATCAATTACTCAGAAAAGAAAAATTAATAGGACCGCTAGGAAACAAGGAGGGAGAAGTAGAAGACTGTTAAATAAGCATAACTATCATCAAGTTAATACCTTTGTATACATGAGCTATCTGTATGCTAAAAAACAGAACCTTGCCAAATGCTGGATATGCAGCCACATCCCTGTGCATGCAGAGGGTGGAATACCTCTAAGGCCCATTCCCTTCGAGATAGAAGAAATGGTAGGGTGGTTATTACAGTCTAATACCACCTGGAATAAGGAGGCAGCCAGTACATTTCAGACCCAAAATAGTTTAAACCCAGATCAGTTGGAAAATGAATGGAAAAATGCAGGATACAACCTTATAAAATTTGAAGGGTGGTTTCATCCCCTATATGATAATCGAAGGAATCCAGAGAGTCTATTAGTTACGTCAATGGGAACCATAAATAAAACAAAAGGAGAAGTCTGTCTTGTAAACGACAATGGAGAAGGATTGATGGTTGGATGGAGTGAGTGCAAATGTAACTACACTTTGACTAAAACTACTACTAAACCACCAGGTGCAATCGAATGGCCTTATTGGGGATGGTGGAATCTGTCCACAGTACAAAATTTGACTAGCAAAAAAATCTGGAAAGGAGAATACGGAATAGGAATGATGCACCAGATATGGAACAAATTTGAAGCCTATAATAACACCTATTTCATCTGTGGGCATAGAGCATACCCCTGGTTACCACAAAATTGGACTGGGTCATGTTATTTGGGATATGTAGTGCCTTATGTACATCACATTTCATCTTTGGATAGCCACCCTGGGACACGAGCAAAACGAGCCATTACAGAAATTGAAAGGTTCTTTGCTATAGCATTTCCCTGGTATGGAACAGGGAAGTTAACAAGAGAATCTATAAACATGGCAGCAGTGTTGGAACAAATAGCCAATGATACTGCAGATGCTCTTAGTGATGTAAACGCAGAAATGGTGGCTTTGCGCACTGTTGCCTTACAAAACCGCATGGCTCTGGACTATTTGTTGGCAAAAGAAGGGGGCACATGTGCAATCATAAAAACCGAATGTTGCACCTATATCCCAGATAGCTCAGAAAATATCACCAATCTGGTAAACCACATAAAGAAGGCCGTAGAGAAACTACGTCAACCTGAACCATGGTCAATGTGGGATTGGATTTCAGGATGGGGAGGAGCATTGGGAAAGCAAATTTTGGAAGCTTTTATCGCAATTGTGATGATAATAATTTTAATTAGTTTATTGACTGGTTGTTTAAAATTATTGTGTACAAAAGTCCTTTCCTTATTAGCGTCAACTCCTCCAGTACCAATGATGTCTGAATATGAGGATATTAAGGGTGAGACCTTTGATGTAGAGTTTCTTAAACTTAGCGAGATAGATTGTCCTTAGAAAGGACAAAAGGGGGGAATGAGGAAATCTACATGATATAAGGGGTTAATTTCAAGTGCTTGCTGGGTAAAAGTTTTCAGACTTGACACTGGGCAAGTGTCGATGTGTAACTAGAGCTATTGCACGTACTCGAACTACAGCCAAGAACAGATGCCTGCCCACCTAATGAGAATGTAGAAGTGGAATAATGAGTTTCTTTGGTGTACCAATGACCTGATAACTTGTGACCGAAAGCAAAGCTTGCCTCCCTTATATATGATTAAAGAGGACCTCCGGTTACACGATTCATGCCCTGTTATAGATTAACGGTTGACTTATGTGTCCAGGATCCTTCTGTCAATATGTTATTTCTACCTGATGATTAATCTAAAATGTATCCTGATAGAGGAACAAAGGGATTTCAATCAAACTTGTTTGTTACACTGTATAAATATAGAACGTTTACACTGTATCATTGGAATAGTAGCCTCACCCCTTGAGTGGAGGTGCTGATTCCCCTTGCAAGCGAAGTAAAATAAAAGGCCTGTCCGTCTGACGAATCCAAGTGTGTATTGAGTCATTACCCAGAGCTAAGAAGTAAGGCACTTCTACACTACCCAAAGGTGGCATGAACAGATTTTTTCCATTTAGTTTCATCAATTGTAAGATTCGCAATTTTCAGCAAAAATCACGCAAGAAAACTGGATAAAATAAGACTGTTTATTGACCAAAGTAAGCTTGCACAGAAAAACCTTTGATAAAAGGGCATACAAAATGGCCGCCAGGCCCCGTGATCAGTTTATGAACCATTTTATTTCTGTTACTGCAAGCCAGACAGGCTTGTGGATTGAAGACAGTGAGCCCACGAAAGCCAGTCTCTGGGAACCGAAACTCAGAGCAACAGCATACATATTCAATGGATTATAAGTACAGGATGGGGCCCATCAAGATATGGGCGGACAATGTAAAAACACTTATACCCATTTATCGTACAAAGGAAAAACCGTTTAGCAGCCATCAAGGAAAATGTCCGGACCGATCAATATGCGAACCGAGCCACGGTGACAATGCAAAAGACATTGAAAGACATTATCGGCCAGGAAGGCCAGTTTAAGTTATCACCGGCTCCGTTACAAGACAAAGCGCCCCTGCAGAGATTTCTGCCCGCCAAAATTAATACAAAGACAGGACTATGATTTGGCGGGAGATAAGACTGTCCCAAAAGAGTATAACTATGGATTGAAAGTCCATCTAAAAACTTCGGACTCCGGGTTACTTGAACAACTTCTTCTTCGCTGCCACGGCTTCTTGTTGGGCGACTTCAGGCTTCCATTTCTTCAAGAACTTTCTTCTACGAGGAACGAACGAAGGGCGGACGGTGCCCGGATCGGCGCCTCTTCCACTTCGGCAGATCGATGAAAATGTTTTCGTTTTTTTTTTAAAGACGGACGGTTTCGGTAAAAGGACAACGTGGTCGGTGTTCAGCCAAACAAGGCTCGGCCACGACGAGAAGACGACGAGGGTGGCCCGGGTACTGGGGTCGGGAGATCATCGACGACCCAGGCCGACGGAGAAGAAACCCTCTGGAGAACCGGCGATCGATGCCACAAGATTCTCCCAAGTGCATAGCCTGCATCTGGGTCTGCTCCATGAACCCAAATTGACTTGGTGGATCTCAACCTTAACGAGCGCTCATCGAGGCTGGGTCTACCCCACCGCCTCGAGGGAGGAGAGAATATCGACTGCGCCAGAAGTTTCCAAATCCACATGACGACGGAAAGCGGTGCCAAAAAGGCTGCGAACCCCCTTTCTCGCGATTTCGAGAGTGGTGAGCATGATCCCAAGTTCCCCAGGTCGAAACTTAGTTTAGGTATAGGGGAGGGAGTTAAGGGAAATCGTAATGTGTTTCCCCTTTTTCGATGTGCCGTGTGTTCCCCATTTCCATAGAGTCAATTTCATAAATTTGTGCATGATTGTAGTAACTTTAATCTGTGCCTTTGACATGTATTTTGTAATGCTTCAAACTGTTTAAAAATAAAAGCATCCATTTCGTGCTATTCAACCTGGTCTATTGAGTTCTTTCTCTGCACTACTGTTCTCTGCACCTAAGTCCAAGGTCTAGAACCGTAGGGGGGGAGTGGGTCGAACCACTCAAGGGCAATTATTGCACGAAGCCTGGCAGGAGACCAGAAAGAGCAAGAGAAACCCCCTACAGAAATGGCAACCGCGGCAGGACCTTGGCAGCAGGAAAGTAGTGTGTTAGATCAAGATCTGAATAGACGAAATGTGATGGATGAAAGAATAGCAGATTATGTTTTCGGAAAAGTCAACCTCACAAAACAATGGATATCTGATCTACTAAGGGATAGGTGCCCGCTAGACGCAGCCATCAAGTGGACAGCGGGTAGAGAGCATAAGAAATCTGTAGAAAAGGCGGTCTGGCTGATGTGCTACAAGAAACAAGTCCAGCTTTTGGACCAGGTAGTTGCAGCACAGACAGTCCAGATCAACGGCTTGCTTAAAGGCGTGGAGGAAAAGGTTGCGGGAGGTCAAAAACTGATTGAATCGCTTGACGCGCTGAACCAGGAACGCCGCTCTGTAATTCGCTGCCACGAAACCCGGGTAGAATATTTAAAATGTCAGGTCGTGGAGGCCAAGGCCAGTGAAGGTAGAATGAGAGAGAGGTGGTCCCGTCTAGCCAAACAAGTAGATGCCCAAGAGGAAAAGCTCCTGGGAGCCAGGGCAGCATATAAAATGGCCATGGAGGATAGATCTGAGAACACCGACCACAGCACTTGCCGCCGGGAGCTAGAGGACCTGAGAAAGGCCCTAGCGAAGGCAAACGGGTTGGTGTGTCTCATAAATCCACCAGCGAGTCAGCTGTTGCTAGCCAAGGAATCCAAAAGACCGATTCCACAAGAGGCAGTTGGGGTACCAACCCCCGAACCTTCTGCGCCTCCTGCCTATGAGGAGTCTTGGACTCCGGGACAGGAGACGGAGACGGTAGAGGAAAAGAGCCCTGAGGTAGAGCAACCCCAGACAGTAGAGTCGGGGTCGGCGCCAATGTGTCCAACGAGACACCGGAGGATCGGTCCAAATGAAGAAAATGGCGATGACGGACCCCTTGAGAGTCAGATCATAATGCCTCATAGCGCACGACAGCTAAGAGAGATGATAAGTCACATCCCAAAACTCTCCGAGTCAGGAGATCCCTCCGTGCATTTCAGGGACGTGGAGCAGACCGCAGCAGTCAATGACTGCGACGGGGTTGAACAGTCTAAAATGCTGCTGTTCTCCCTGGACAGTTCGCTCCTCCAGTGTCTCCCTGACGAGAGCAAGAGAGGGCACAGGGACTATGAGTTGCTACGGGATGAGATTCTGGAGATCATGGGAGAGGGGGACAGAACTCCGTTCCTCCGTTTAGAAAAGACAGTGCAGCTAGAGGGAGAACCCCCACGGGTTTTCGCCGACAGGTTGTGGCCAGTGTATCGGCGCAGCTGCCCGGGCGGGCCGGCCCGGGCCGGGCTGGATGGCGAACAAAGGGCTCACTGGCTTCGGTGCCTGGTAGCAGGTTGCCTGCCAGTAGTGAAGGAACAGGCCAAAGCATGGTTTGACCCCACTAACGCCCGCTCCACGGAGGAAGTAGTACTAGATCAGCTCACGATCAGTTATAGAAACAACAAGGGCAAGAAAACGCCTGTTGTGAAAGGAAAGGTGCATGAGGTGAGACCCGCAGCCTCTGCTAAAAAGGAATGGCGTCAGGAGGGAAATCGCCATCCCCAAGCAAATAGCAGTTGTTACGGGTGTGGGAAGGAGGGTCATTGGCGCAAGGACTGTAGGAATCCTTGGAAGGATAAGAGGGAGAGAGAGTTCGCCGCAGCCCAAGATCGAGCCCAAGCCCGAGTCGCCAACGGCCCGAGAGTTTCCCCAACACCAGCACAACCACAAGTGCAGGCCGCTGCCCCAACACCAGTCCAGAACCCAACCGTAGCCTTTGCCCCGAATGAAGGGGGTGGTGCGGTTGTGGACCCCGCTGCGATCGAGTCAGTCTTGGAGACTATGCGGTCTCTGATGACCTGGCAGGGGAAGGTAGCGGTTGCTAACAGCCCTATCGCCCCCGAGACCCTAGCCGAAACACCTAAATGACTGACGCCCGTGCAGCCCATCTACTTGTGTCCGCTCCGCTATGACGCTTGGAGAAGACCTGTGGTGGAGATGGAGGTGGAGAAACAAAGGGGTAGTTACCTGTTGGATACGGGAGCTTCGTGTACCTTGATCCACACGGACAAACCTTTTGCCTCACCTCTGTCCGCCCAGGCTCCATATTTAGTAGCGGGTTTCACGGGTAGAGCACAGGCTGGCGCGCACTC
Source organism: Somniosus microcephalus (assembly GCF_052327205.1). Lineage (NCBI taxonomy): Eukaryota > Metazoa > Chordata > Chondrichthyes > Squaliformes > Somniosidae > Somniosus > Somniosus microcephalus. Next base: position 99,795,697 of record NC_140992.1, on the reverse strand, counting down.
CCTCCCGCTCTCCATTCAGTTGGGAGCGCTCCACACCACATGGACGTGCATCCTATTGAAGTGGAAAGAGGGGGGGGGGAAAGGCATCCTCGGGGCTGATTTCTTGGTGGAACACGGGATCCTCGTGGACCTGAGAAATCACTGTCTCTGGGGAGCCGAGGGCGGTTTAGGTAAGGTAGTCGTAATCCCGGGGAAGGAAGAAAAGGGGGCCCTGTGCACTATGAAGCCATCAGGAGGTTACGATCTCGAGCTCATGATAACAAACGTCCCAACGGACTTGCAGGCGCGTGTGTCAGAAAATCTGACCGCGTTCGCCACCCACAAGCACGACTGCGGGAGAGTCACTGGGTTCGAAGTCAGCGTAGACGGGGACCCCATGATCCGACCCCAAAAGCAGTATAATTTCCCCAAGGAGGCAGAACCCGACATGGAGACAGCAATATCTTCATTGGTACAGCAGGGCGTATTGAGGACGATAGCCACCCACGTGAACTCCCCATTATGGCCGGTAAAGAAACCGGACAATTCGTGGAGAGCCACGGTGGACTATAGAGTCCTCAATAGTAATATCCCAGCCTGCGCGCCCACGGTAGCAGCAGTTGCAGACTTAATAGGGAGTATTCCAGCATCGGCGACCACATTCACGGTGCTGGACATCTCGAACGGTTTTTGGTCCATTCCGCTGCGGCGGGAGGACCAGTACAAGTTTGCCTTTACTTTCAAAGGGCAACAGTACACCTGGAACTGCTTACCACAGGGTTTTCACAACAGCCCCAGCATTTTCCATCAGTGTATGGCGGGGAGTTTGAAAGAGTTCAGCCAGCCCAACCAGATAGTGCAGTATGTGGACGACTTACTCCTGTTCACAGATACAAGGGAGCAGCACGGCCCACTGTTAGCCGAATTGTTGGAACTGTTAGAAAGGAAGGGTTTCAAAGTAAACCCAAAGAAAGCCCAGATCGGCCAGCAGGAAGTTAAATTCCTGGGTCTGGCCATCCGCGCTGGGGAAAGAGCCATAGATAAGGCCAGACGGGAATCTATACAAGATCTGCCGATTCCCAACACAGTAACGGGTGTAAGGTCCTTTTTGGGATTGACCGGGTACTGCAGAGATTTCATCGAGGACTATGCTGCCACAGCGGCCCCGCTACTTCGACTCTTACACAAGGGAGTCGAGTGGTCTTGGGACGAGGGGTGCCAGGCAGCATTCGAGAAGTTGAAAAGAGATCTGCAGACCGCGCCAGCCCTAGGGGCCATAGATGGGGGAGAGGAGTTCTTTCTGGAGGTAGCCGCTAGTGGGGACAGCCTGAGCGCAGTACTGCTCCAAGAGCGGCACGGCAAGCTAAGACCAGTAGTTTATTCCTCCAGGGTGCTCACGGATGTGGAGAGGAGTTTCTCCAATTGCGAACGGCATCTCCTGGCCACGCATTGGGCTGTGAACAGATCAGTGATCTTCACAGGGACCTCTCCCATTACGCTCCTCACCCATCACACCCCCACGAAGATGCTTCTGGACGGGAGGATTAAGGATGGGACCGTAAGCAGCGCTCGGATTGCGCGCTGGATCCTCCTCCTTTCCCAGATGGATCTCAAAGTTAAAGGCCTCTGCGCGCCAAGGCTCGCAGCCAATATGGCATATCCCGGGACAGCCCATCAATGTTCCGTAGAAGGGGTATGGGAAGTTAACATAGGTTTACGGGCCGGGATACATCCCACGGGCCGCGAGATCTACGTAGACGGTTCTAGCACTGTAGCTGACGGCAAGCGACTCACAGGGTGTGGAGTTTATGACCCTGCGGCAAACATTGCCCTGGCAATTAAGCTCCCCAGCACTATGAGCGCGCAGCAGGCTGAACTGTCCGCGGTGGCGTACGTGGTTACCCACCCCGAGATTTTCCCAACCCCATACACGATTTGCTCAGACAGCATGTTCACGTGCAATTCGTGTACGGAGTACCTCGCCATCTGGTCCCGACGCGGGTACACCTCCGCGGACGGGCGGCCTTTAACAGTTAAGCCCTTGCTGGAGAAGATCCTAGCAGCTGTGGGGGAGAAAGGAGAGGTGTTCATCCATAAGGTGAAGGCTCACTCCATTACAGAACCCCGCAGTCAGGGCAACCAGCAGACGGATGCGCTAGCCAGGGAGGGTGCCCGCAGCGGCATTCTCTGGGACCCATACGAACCCGGACCCGTGGCGGCGATCCAAGGCAGGGAGGGAATTCCCGGGAACACAGGGGTGACACCGCCCCCAGACCTAAAGACCGTCCAAACCCTGGATCCCGCCCTAAAAGCAGTCCTAAAAGCCATCACAGAGGGCAAACAGGTAGAAGGTCCGTACAGTACGGCAGCCCTCACAGTCAAGGAAGGTATGCTGTTCCGAAAGGAGCAGTGGGTTGTGCCACAGCAGCACCGAAGGGAATTCCTGCAATTGGCCCACGAGGGTCCAGGAGCGGGACACCCCGGACCTGAGGTCACCTGGCAACGGGTGGAGCAGGCGGGATGGTGGCCGGGACTTCGGGACGATGTCCGCGAGTTCTGCGCAAGCTGTCTTGTGTGTGCTGCTAACAACCCAGACCCCCACAAAAGGAAGGTGCCCATGGGGCACATCAGGAGGGTAGAGGGACCATGGCAGTCGATTCAGGTCGACTACATAGGGCCCCTGCCCGCCGCCCAGGGAGGCTATAAGTACTGCCTTGTCCTGGTAGATGTGTTCACCAAATGGGTAGAAGCCTTCCCGTGCAGAACAGCTACGGCACTGGGTACTGCTAAGATCTTGATTCGGGAAGTGTTCTCACGGTGGGGACTCCCCCGTTTTGTAGAGTCCGACCAAGGGAGTCAGTTCACCGGTCAAGTAATGCAGAACGCCCTCAGGCTCTTGGGCATTGAGGGAAAGTGGCACGTAGCATACAATCCCCAGTCATCCGGGATTGTTGAGCGTATGAATCGGACCCTCAAGGAAAAGCTGAGGAAAGAGACAATGGGCTCGCCCCAGAAATGGGCGGAGGTCCTGCCTTTAGTCCTTATGGGGATCCGAGCCAGCCAGTCCAAAAGCACGGGGTATTCCCCGCACGAGTTAATGACTGGAAGGATCATGCGAACACCCACCCATGTGCTAGCCCCGGTGCTCACTGAGGGCCAGCTCCGAGAGGTGAAACGGGACAAATTCACCCAAACCCTCTTGGAGCGCCTGAGACAGATTTATGGGCAGGCGGCTGGGAACATGGGAAGACAGCACCAGGGAAATGAACTGTTGTTAGAACCTCGGAAACAACAAGAGTGGGTAGTCGGGGACCAGGTCATGGTCCGAAACTACGCCAGGGTAGGGAGTTTTGAACCACTGTACATGGGGCCATACAGCATTGTAGACAAAGCCAGCCCCATGGTTTATGCAGTGAAGACGCCCCGACGTACCAAATGGTTTCACATCAACCAGTGTAAACTGTTTAAACCGGGTACACCAGGGCCACCAAAGGGGACCAGGTCTGAGAACAAAGATCCTCAGCCTGTAACAGAGTCACAGACCACACAGGCTGGAGCAGTAGCCTGCGTGAAGGGAGAGGCCATCCCATTGGAGTGGGAGGTCTCATCTTTTGAATGGGATTTAGGCAGGGGAGAGCCCGAACAGCTCAACCTCGCTTTAGACCCAATCACGGAGGAGGAAGAGTCAGAGGACGGCAGTCCCGCCCTCGACTCAAGCTTGGGGGAGGTAGGGAGTGGGGGTGGAGACTCGTTACCTGTAGGGACAGGTGAGGTGGGGTCGGAAGCCACAGATCCCGACCCCGGGGGGGCGGAGCCTGTGGAAGGGGAGCTGGAGCCGGCAGCTGTGGAGGAACCACAGGCTGTGCCGGTAACAGTCACGACCCCAGGTCCATCGGCCCCGGGAGCCCAACCCAAAGCAGCCCCTCGTAGGTCAGCTCGAGCGCCCCAGCCCAGAAAATTTTGGCCAGATTCTCCCCATCCTCCCCAACCACGGTTTAAAGCAGCCCCAGGAAGACATGATCCCCGTTCAGCAGCGACAGGCTGCGGGGGATCAAGGCCAAAGATCAATGCAGCCCCACCGCAGGGTGTGGCACACGACAGACCTCACAGGGATTCGGAAAGCCGCCCCACGGAGGGCGGCGCTGTACATAAGTTAAGATAGGTAATTATGGTCATAGTTTAAGGAATGTAAAGTATATGGTGTTAAGAGTACAATTTTGAAGTCTGCCCGGTATGTGTGTTTGTTAGGGAGCGGGGTCCAGGAACCCGCGCGTCCAATTAATTTAGGCCAGCACCTATCGGGAGCCCGGCTACATCATTTTGTTGGTTACAGAAACCTGGGATACGATGGAAAGGATTGTCGTAGCGTTCATGGCGATCGGGTGCGGGTGGGCCTACCGAGGCCGCACCAAGGACGTCATCATTTTCGGGTGCTCCGGGGACACGGCCCCCATCGCAACGGATGGGACGGGGGAGCGAGAGGTAGAGGAAACCGCCACCTACTTCCACCAAGGGAGATGGCCAGGTTGGCTGGGAACGAATTCTACGGAATATTCCAGCAATTTCGGTTTTGCCTACCAAGAGACTTCATTAACGTGCCCTCGAGTGAGGATCCTAGCGCCCAGAGTCAGCGTCACCGTGGGAAAGAGGATTTGTCTGGTGTGCAATGGGAACGTACCACCAAGGCGATGGTGGTGGCTACGAAAGCTGGGAAAGGACATGAGAAACTCTACGGTCGAGTGGGAGCGACTGGGTAATAATACCCATCGGACTATTACGGGAACTCACGGACAATTACGTGTGTGTTGGGACAAATGGTGGGAACCGGATGAGGGAATATATGTCTGTATGTGGGGTTCGAGACGCGTCTGCCCCAAGGGCGTGTCCATCTTCTTCCAGAGGCAGTGGCAGGATGAAGGGAAGGGGATGAGATGGGATGTTAGCACTCGAGCGTGCGGAGCCCCATACTCCCCTATTCCGGTGAACGCCACTGAACTCATCACCCGCCCACGCAAGCCCCTGCCCACGCTTCCGGTAGCACTAGCCCAGAAAGGAGGGTGCCCAACCACCACCAAGGGACCCGGGAACGGTTTAGTATTGGTACCCACCGGTCAGGTGCTGTACCAAGGGGTACACTACGCGGTGGCCTCAGTGATTTTAAATCTCACTGAGGTAAGATTGCCGGAGTGGTGTCCCAAAGAAACGGAACAATTATACCAGGTCCTGTTAACCAGTATGTTTAGACAATTTTACGAATTTGACTTTGCCGACATCGACAGAGACAAATTATACACCACACCGCCAGAAGTTTTGGATCGAGTCGGGAGGCAAAGAAGGGGTACTGTAAATGACATATTCACTGCTTTTAATACCGGGACATCTGTTGTCAACGCTCTAGATAACGTGGAGCTGCAGACACAGATCAACGGTTTAAAAGCCCAGTTAAGGAACATATTGACAGACGAAAACAAGGTCGTGGGTTCTGAGTTGCATGAGGACCAGGCCATGACACTACACTTTAAGGACATAATTGCTGAGCTGGAGAAACACGCGAGAACGGTAAATGCACTCATTAAGGAGGATCGGAATGCGTCCGATCAAGCTGCGCAAAACGAGGCCTGTGTGCTGTACGGGGCGTGGTTATTGGGCGAGGGCCGCAGTAATCTTGAGGATTTAAAACAGGGTTTGGTCCCGTCCTGGATCAGCAACAAGCACTTGCAAGCGCTCCACCCTTTTGAGAATGCATTAAGCCCGTGCCAGCTCAGACTAGCCGCAGAAGCATACCCAGTTCCAGTGGACTGCGGACATTCGAATCACACTATTATGGGAATAGTAGTAAGAATGCCGGTGTTGGGTCCCGCAGCAAAGCCCGCCCCGGTATACAGAGTAGAGAACATTGGAGTCATTCAGGGGGGCGCACACATTCGTTACGCAGTGGTCCCGCCTTACGTCATCAGATGGGAGCGTACGATGACAGGCACCGACCTCTCGGGATGTCGGAGCCGGGGAGCACACATCATCCTGTGTCCCCAGCACTTGAATGCCTTTTTGAAACCACAGTGCGGGTTCAGAACCGCTAGCGCGAAGCCGGTGAATTGCACCATGGAGGCAATGGCAGAGGACCATGTGCCCCCACAGGTAGCATATATCGGGGGTGGGACATACTGCGTCACCACTGCAGCGCCTCAGTACCGATATGGACAACACGAGTGGTGTTCGGTCGGTGATAGCAGTTTCTGTTTCAAACCCAGGGCCGAGGTTCAAGTGGCACAACAACGAATTGTTCCCATTCCTGCGCCCTCCACTGTACACATCACTATCAAAGAGAATTTCACAGACTTACAACGATTTGTCGCGCATTTTGGTTATGTCATTCCCCCTCTTCCCGAACACCTCACCAAGGTTTTAAAAGCCGTTATAGTTTCGCAGAAACATTTCTATACACTGGAGCAGAAGACTTTAGAGATAGGAAAAGACATATTGGACATAACCATCCCACCATGGTGGGACTTGTTCACCAACATAGAGGTCCCCGCCTGGATTAGAATAGCATCCCATATCCTAGTAGTATGTCAGGTTTTGATTGTGATATTTTTGCTCTTCGTGCATTGCAAAAGAGGCAAACGCCTCCAGAGGCACGAGAACACAGGAGAATGGAGAGAACGCTATGTGCGGATGGGGGAAGCAGATACCCCACTCTAAGCTGCTAGTATAAGATTAAGCGTCACTCCATTTAAAATTTTTTTTTTTTTTTTTTGATTGTTTTGGGTTATAAGGAAATAAGTATTGTCATGTTATTAGTTGTTCTTAAGTTTTTTTGGATTAATAAAAGATGCATGCAGATGGCGCAAAAGGGTATCAACCCCTGCCCATCTGACAGGTGAAGGTGTTATAGTTTAAGATTTGCTGTCTATGATTCCAAATGTGCATGAGGTAATTTTCATTTTTCTCCGGAAATGGGAACTGCATGTGTCGTGAGGGGCATAGATAGTTAAGTGCCAGGAATGTTTGGATGTGGGGAATCAGGGAAAATTTGCTCATCAAGGATTATTGATACTTTAAGCAAACTATCAGTATCACAGGGGGGCCTGTAAGATTCGCAATTTTCAGCAAAAATCACGCAAGAAAACTGGATAAAATAAGACTGTTTATTGACCAAAGTAAGCTTGCACAGAAAAACCTTTGATAAAAGGGCATACAAAATGGCCGCCAGGCCCCGTGATCAGTTTATGAACCATTTTATTTCTGTTACTGCAAGCCAGACAGGCTTGTGGATTGAAGACAGTGAGCCCACGAAAGCCAGTCTCTGGGAACCGAAACTCAGAGCAACAGCATACATATTCAATGGATTATAAGTACAGGATGGGGCCCATCAAGATATGGGCGGACAATGTAAAAACACTTATACCCATTTATCGTACAAAGGAAAAACCGTTTAGCAGCCATCAAGGAAAATGTCCGGACCGATCAATATGCGAACCGAGCCACGGTGACAATGCAAAAGACATTGAAAGACATTATCGGCCAGGAAGGCCAGTTTAAGTTATCACCGGCTCCGTTACAAGACAAAGCGCCCCTGCAGAGATTTCTGCCCGCCAAAATTAATACAAAGACAGGACTATGATTTGGCGGGAGATAAGACTGTCCCAAAAGAGTATAACTATGGATTGAAAGTCCATCTAAAAACTTCGGACTCCGGGTTACTTGAACAACTTCTTCTTCGCTGCCACGGCTTCTTGTTGGGCGACTTCAGGCTTCCATTTCTTCAAGAACTTTCTTCTACGAGGAACGAACGAAGGGCGGACGGTGCCCGGATCGGCGCCTCTTCCACTTCGGCAGATCGATGAAAACGTTTTCGTTTTTTTTTTAAAGACGGACGGTTTCGGTAAAAGGACAACGTGGTCGGTGTTCAGCCAAACAAGGCTCGGCCACGACGAGAAGACGACGAGGGTGGCCCGGGTACTGGGGTCGGGAGATCATCGACGACCCAGGCCGACGGAGAAGAAACCCTCTGGAGAACCGGCGATCGATGCCACAAGATTCTCCCAAGTGCATAGCCTGCATCTGGGTCTGCTCCATGAACCCAAATTGACTTGGTGGATCTCAACCTTAACGAGCGCTCATCGAGGCTGGGTCTACCCCACCGCCTCGAGGGAGGAGAGAATATCGACTGCGCCAGAAGTTTCCAAATCCACGTGACGACGGAAAGCGGTGCCAAAAAGGCTGCGAACCCCCTTTCTCGCGATTTCGAGAGTGGTGAGCATGATCCCAAGTTCCCCAGGTCGAAACTTAGTTTAGGTATAGGGGAGGGAGTTAAGGGAAATCGTAATGTGTTTCCCCTTTTTCGATGTGCCGTGTGTTCCCCATTTCCATAGAGTCAAGTTCATAAATTTGTGCATGATTGTAGTAACTTTAATCTGTGCCTTTGACATGTATTTTGTAATGCTTCAAACTGTTTAAAAATAAAAGCATCCATTTCGTGCTATTCAACCTGGTCTATTGAGTTCTTTCTCTGCACTACTGTTCTCTGCACCTAAGTCCAAGGTCTAGAACCGTAGGGGGGGAGTGGGTCGAACCACTCAAGGGCAATTATTGCACGAAGCCTGGCAGGAGACCAGAAAGAGCAAGAGAAACCCCCTACACAATGAATATACCGGTTAGGAGGTGAGAGAAGTTATCTTTGTACATGTGACACATATTAGTGTAATATGTACACCCATGTATTGAAAGTCATTTACTGACTCTAAAAATAGGTCAAACTTCCATATGTGCAGGAGGACTCCTACACTAGGATCATGAGCTTGTTCGGGGATTGCTCTACAGAGAACCGGCACGGACTCGATGGGCCGAATGGCCTCCTTCTGTGCCGTTATGACTGTATGGGGGAGAAATTCGGCATCGCCCCATTTGGGGCGCAATTATCGGCCGGGCGCAAAGTTTAGCACCTGGCGCTAATTATCGCCTTCGACTGCAAACTTGGCTTCCATCGCCCCTGGAGGTGATTGGAGCGCTAAATCAGGCACTACACACCTCTTTTAAGGCACAAAGGCCAAGGAGCAAGGCGCTAACTCAGAGCGCGGGCGCAGCACAGGTGGTGTCAATTAGCGATGGAAAACAGACACAGTGGCGCCGGCCAGTTCTTAAAGGGGAGGGTCGATCTTGCTCCCCAGCCACACCCTGCTCATTGCAGCCTTGAATCTCGGCCTGGAGAGACCTGTGACTACATTTTCCAGCCAAGGACTATGGAGAGGGTGAGAGAACGATCTCAGCACTTCAGCGAGTGGGCCTTGGAGGATTTGGTTGGCGCGGTGGAGCGCAGAAGATCTATACTCTACCCCGAGAGTGGCAGCAGGCCTTTGCCGCGTGACTACAGAAGAGTGTGGAGGGAGGAGGCTCAGCACGTCTCCTCCAGGAGCATGGTGCCCAGGACACATACTCAATGTCGCAAAATGTTCAACGACCTCACTCGGGTCATCAGGGTGAGTGGCTGCTTTTCAATACCTCTCCATCCCTTCATTTCAACCTCACTCTATGGCCAGAGGGTCTTAAAACCCCAATGCCCAACACTCATCAAACACCTATGGCCCTCTCATGGAATACACACGCGCATTCCACACCTTGCATACAGTAAGGGCTATTCACTTATGGAAGGCACATCAGGCAAGACCATGGTTGTATATTTACTCAGATGCCGTCCTTTTTCTTGCAGGCCAAGCTACCGCATAATAGGAGACAGCAGCAACGGACGGGTGGAGGGCAGCCTCAGCTGCAACCCCTCAACGACCTGGAGGTGTGCGTCCACAGGATTGTGGCAAGCCAGGTGATCGGTCCCGTCGTCCCTGGAGAGGCTGACCCCGTTCGGGACAACAATGGTAAGGTCACCAGCTTTCTCTCCTCTCTCATTCCATTGCCCCTCACAACACCAGCCTTTGACACTTTCAATTCAACTTACTAAATCGCTGCATTCCTTCCTCCCTTACTGCCCCCCTGTCCTCACGCTAAAACCACTCTTTTACCTCCCTGCTTTCAGATGGTGATTCACCAGCTGAGGAGACGGACCCTCAAGCTGACAGTGGGAGTGAAGCTGCAGGCGAGGAGGAAGATGAAGCCGGAGCATCAGTGCCAGCCTCTCCCGAGGAAGCCCATGCCCACACTGGGAACACGCCTTCCCTGGAGGGGAGCAGGGGGGGAAGCTCCGGGACTCAGCGGGCTGCAGCAACGCGAAGGGGGTAGAGAATTTTGGGGGCCTTCTTCCAGGAGGGAGAGTAGGCCAGCGAGTCCTGCTGCACTGGATGCAGGGGAGGAGCGGCTCATCGCTGAAATGAACACCCAGGCAGTGGACATGCACTCAGCTCATGGGTGCAGTGGGAAGGGTGCCCGATTGCATTGATGCACTGGCAAGGAGTGTGGAGCACCATGCTGTAGCAGGGGCGGATGCCACGCTAATGCTTAGTGCTGCAATTCAGTCACTGGCTGCTGTGATCCAATCTCAGACTGGTCTCATGCAGACTCAGATTGAGGCCACGCAAGCACTGGCTGCTGCCATTGTCGCTGGTTCGGACACATTTCCCCGGGGCTCTCACTGCGCCGCACCAGGCCAGCAATCTGTGCTCCAGCAGATTGCTCCGGATGCTGAGGTGCTGCCCCATGGGAGTGCCAGTGTGTCGGTCGAGCAGAGAGTTGCTGTCCTCTCTCAAGATGACAGCCTTCCTGCTGCCACCACTGTCACTTCCCCATTGCACTTGCCACCACCTGTAGCCCAGACTGCTGCCGCGCATGCAGAGTTGGTGCAGTCTGCAGCCGGGCCCTCCAGGCCCACAGCTGATCGAGGCTGTCCTTCAAGGGCATCTGTAGTCTCAGGTTCTGACAATCAGCAGCCTTCCACCAGCCTTGCTGCAGCCACTGGGGCCCCATTACGGAGGAGCAGTAGTGTGGGAAGGGGGGAAGTGCGCAAGGGAAGGAGATCACCCTCGAAGGGCAAAAAGTAGGAGGTGTGACGAAATGTTGGTCAATTTCTTATTAAAGGCCAAGGTTCGTGTTCAAACTTTTGTTTAGTGTTTTGGACATTGGCCTAGAAATTCAATATAGCCGCGTTTGGGGCGCTACAGCCGGGCGTTCGCTAAATTTTGCGCCCGGCGCAACTTAGCACCACCTTCGCCGATATTCAGTTGCATCACCCCAAGAGGTTGCTGCAGCGCTAAAGCAGGCGATGCACGACTATCATAAGGCGCTAAGCCGGTGAGCCGGGGCGCTACCACCGAGGGCGGGCGCAGCGCAGGTGCGGCGAGTTGCTGATTGAAGGCAGACAGTCGCTGATTGAAGGCAGACAGTCAGGCGCCAGTCAGCTCTTAAAGGAGGAGGGTGGAATTGTTTGGCTGCCACGCCCTGCACACTGCAGCCTGAAGCAAGGCCTGACCACTGCTGTTTGAACTGCTCCACGCCCAGGAGAATGGAGAAGGCCAGGGAGAGAGCGCAGCGCTTCGGCGAGGGAGACCTGAGGGTGCTGGTTGGCGCAGTGGAGCGCAGACGCCATGTCCTCTTCCCTGAGGGTGGCAGGAGGCCGCTGCCTACCGATTATCGGAAAGCCTGGAGGGAGGTGGCAAACAGGGTCACCTCCAACAGCGTGGTTGGCAGGACTCCAATCCAATGCCGAAAAAAATTGAACGACCTCACTCGGGTTGTCAGGGTGAGTACCCTTTCCAGTATCCTCCTCATCCCTGCATGTACACCTCAGTTTATGGCCAAAGGGACCTGAAAGCCCTAATGCCCAGCCCTCATCCAGCAGCTATGGGACTGTCATGAAAAGCACTTGCACATTCAGGACTTTATACACTGTCAGGGCTATTCCACCATGGGAGGCAGTGCAGGCAAGATGAGGGCTTCACACTGTCAGGGCTATTCCACCATGGGAGGCAGTGCAGGCAAGATCAGGGCTTCACACTGTCAGGGCTATTCCACCATACGAGGCAGTGCAGGCAAGATGAGGGCTTCACACTGTCAGGGCTATTCCGCCATGGGAGGCAGTGCAGGCAAGATCAGGGCTTCACACTGTCAGGGCTATTCCACCATGGGAGGCAGTGCAGGCAAGATCAGGGCTTCACACTGTCAGGGCTATTCCACCATGGGAGGCAGTGCAGGCAAGATCAGGGCTTCACACTGTCAGGGCTATTCCACCATGGGAGGCAGTGCAGGCAAGATCAGGGCTTCACACTGTCAGGGCTATTCCACCATGGGAGGCAGTGCAGGCAAGATCAGGGCTTCACACTGTCAGGGCTATTCCACCATGGGAGGCAGTGCAGGCAAGATCAGGGCTTCACACTGTACTTAGAGGCCATCCTTTCTCTTGCAGGGCAAGCTGGCGCATAACCGAAGACAGCAGCGACAGACCGGGGGAGGCCGTCCTGACCTGAAACAGCTCAGCGACCTAGAGCAGCGAGTGGAGCGGATCATGGCAGGCCAGCTGATTGGCCCCGTCGCCACTGGAGATGCCGACCCTGTTCTGGGCACCAATGGTAAGGTCATCACCTTTTTGACCTCTCTCTTTCCACTTGCACCTCACACCAGCATCCTTTGCCACTATCAAACCAATGCAGTGCATAGCAGCACTCATGCATCCCTCGCTGCCGCCCTGTCCTCACTCTAAAGCAACTCTTGTGCCTCCTTTTCAGATGGTGAATCGCCAGGTGAGGAGGCGGCCCCTCAAGCTGGCACTGTCTCGGAGTCAGAAATAGAGGAGGAGCAAGAGGAAGCCGGCCCATCAGGGACACCCTCAGCCGAGGCAGCTCATGGCCATGATGGGGCCACGTCTTCCCTGGAGGGGAGCAGGGAGGGCAAGGGTCGGAGGAGAGTGAAGCTCCAGGGCCCAGCGGGCTGCAGCAACGCGGGAGGGGTGGGGAAGCTTGGCGGCCTTCTCCCCGGAGGGTGAGTGTGGCCTCCAGTCCTGCTACGGTGAACGCAGAGGAGGTGCGGCTCCTTGCGGAAATGGGTGCCCAGGCTGAGCGCAGGCACACTGAGCTCATGGCTGCAGTGGCAAGGATGCCTGACTCTATAGAGTCACTGGCAAGGAGTGTACAGGAATTCGGGGCAGCACAGGCCAGGAGTCTGCAAGAATTCAGTGCAGCACAGGCCAGGATTCTGCAGGACTTTGCGGCAGCACAGGCGGCCTCCAGCCAAGTGCTCAGTCGCGCCGTGTATTCACTGGCTGGTGTCATGCAGACACAGACCAGGGCCACACGGGCACTAACTGCTGCCACCCTCGCTGGATCGGCCAGGCATCGCCGGGGCACTCGCCGCGCCGCAGCCGCCCAGCAGTCTGTGCTTCAGCAGATTGCTGCGCATGCTGCAGTGCTGGCCCGTGCAAGTGCCAGTGTATCAGCTGACCAGGGAGTGCCTGTGCTCTGTCAGGTTGGCAGCATTCCTGCAGCCAACACTGTCACTCCTCCACTGCAACTGCCACCACCCGTAGGAAAGACTGCTGCCGCCCAAGCAGAATTGGAGCAGTCAGCAGCCGGCCCCTCCAGGCCCAGAGCTGGTCCAGGCCGACCCCCAAGGGCATCTGCCGTCTCACCATCTGACCCTCAGCAGCCTTCCCCCAGCCTTGCTGCAGCCACTGGGGTCCCATTGAGGAGGAGCTGCAGGGCGGGTGGGGGCCAGTCACGGAAGCGAGACTGATCACCCTCGCAGGGGAAAAAGTAGAAGGTGTGGGCAAATGTGTTGTTTTATATATAAAGGCCGAGACTGTTGTGTTTGTTTTATATATAAAGGCCGAGACTGGTGTATTTGTTTTTTATATGAGGGCCGAGACTGGCGTATTTGTTTTTTATATGAGGGCCGAGACTGGTGTATTTGTTTTTTATGTAAAGGCCGAGACTGGTGTATTTTTTTTATATATAAAGGCTGAGACTGGTGTATTTGTTTTTTATATAAAGGCCGAGACTGTTGTGTTTTTTTGGGGGGGTTTCTCTGAATTAGTATGTCATGTGGGAAGGGCACAGAGTTATCAGAGTAAAACATTTTCTTTAATCGTACTGTCCACGTTTGCTTTTGGAAGTATTTGTTGCCTTGATCGGCTGAGGGCTTGCGGAGCGGCTACATTCATCTTCTTTCATTGGCACAAGCCATTCCCTGAGAGGGGACCTAGAACCGAGTTGCAATAAGCCGCCGACGGATGGCCCTTGCACTTTGTGCCTCCCTCCCGTCTTGGTGCTCCTCCTCCTCCTCCTCCTCCTCCTCTTCTGATGGTCCTCCAATGTCTGCTGGCAGTGGCTGAGTCCTGCGGATAGCCAGGTTGTGCAGCATGCAGCACACGACAACGAAATGGGAGACTCGCTCAGGTGAGTACTGTAGGGCTCCCCCGAAACGATCCAGACAGCGGAACCGTTGCTTGAGCACACCAATTGTGTGCTCAATGATGTTCCTGGTTGCTTGATGGCTGTCATTTTATCGCTCTTCAGCAGGGGTGCTGGGCGCACGGAGCGGGGTCATCAGCCAGGTGCATAAAGGATAGCCTTTGTCCCCGAGAAGCCATCCTCGTAGTTGAGGCTGGGCCTCGAAAATGTCTGCCACAGAAGTCTGGCGCAGGATGAAGGCATCGTGGCTGCTGCCTGGAAAGCGGGCATTGACAGCTAGTATGAGCTGCCTGTGGTCACACACCAACTGCACGTTGAGCGAATGGTAGCCCTTCCGGTTGCGGTAATCCTCGGTATTCTCTAGAGGTGCCCGCAAAGCCACATGCGTGCAGTTAATGGCGCCCTGCACCATGGGGAAGCCCACTAATGCTGCAAATCCCATTGCACGCTCTTGCTGCTTGTCCACGGTCATGGGGAAGGAGATGAACTGACGTCTCCTTCTGAAAAGGGCATTGGTCACCTGGTGGATGCAGCAATGTACCGCGAACTGGGAGATGTTGGAAATGACCCCAGTAGCGGATTGGAAGGAGCCGGTGGCATAGAAGTTGAGAGCCACCGTCACCTTCACTGCCACTGACAGTGACGTCCTGCTCCTCAGCTGTGGCTGCAGATCTCTGTGAAGCAGGTGGCAGATCTCAGTGACCACCTCCCTTCTGAATCGCAGCCTCCGAACACACTGCTCCTCAGACATGTTCAAATATGAGAACTGCTGGCGGTATACCCTGTGTGGGTAAGGCCTCCTGTGCCGACGCCTGTTGGCCCTTCTCCGTCTGGCCATGACTGGCACTCTCTCACGGCGTCTCTGAGCCCTTTGAATGCAATGCAGTAAGCCAACGTCTGCACCCATTGCAGCCCCCATTAGATGTATCGAATCAATGTTATGGCACTGAAAGTTAAATCCAAGTGCAAAGCTCTGGCCTGAAGCCACAAGTACCTGTGCGAGTGTTGAGTCAAACCAGAAAGCTCTCTACCTTTGTCTCTCTCCAAGTATCCGTCTCTCACAAAGAAGGAGTGGAGCAAAATGGCTGCCATTTATACTGCAGGAGGAGTCCCCTTTAATTAGCGCCCCCCGCGCCCCGCAGCGACTGGGAACCGTTCCCCTCTACCAGTCGCTGGGGGCGCCAGACGCACATAAGGGCGGTGTCACTGAAGTTCCGGTTCGGGGCACACAAAGGGCGTTGCACCATGAAATGATGTCAGGATCTGCGCGCGCAGCTGAGCGCGCGCTATGGTTCTGCGCCGTCACTAAATCTTAACTGAATTTCGCGAGAGGTGCAGATCGCGCCGCGCCCGGGTGCTAGCCGCTTAGCGCCCTACTTCTCCTCCTCCGAAGGCGCTAGCGGCTGGCGCTAACAACTGAATTTCTAGGTCATTATCTCCAGGTTGTGAGAACCAGTTATGTTAATGAATGATTTTTTGTGTTTGTTTCCATTAGTTTGTCATGAAGAAATTGCACACACAGAGCTGGTAAAATAAAAAAGTTTTTGTATTCAAAATGTACAGGTTTGGCCTTTGGAATCATTGCTGCCTTGGCCGGCTTTGGAGTTGTGGGTTGCTTTCATTCATGTTGTTCTCCATGCCAGAAGCCATTTCTTCAGTAGGGGCCTAAAAGCAGCTTGTTATCAGCCATTGACGGACGGCCCTTGCAGTTTCAACATTGTGGGCCTCCCTCCTGTCTTGGTGCTGCTGCTGATCATCCTCCTCCTCTTCCTCATCCCCTTCCTCCTCCTCCTCCGGTGGTGCTCCAAGGCCTGGTGGCATTAGTTGGGTCCTGAGGATTGCCAGGTTATGCAGGATGCAGCACACAACTATGAAGAGGGAGACTCAATCAGGTGAGTACTGCAGGGCTCCTCCTGAGTGGTCCAGACAGCGGAACCGTTGCTTGAGCACTCCGATCGTCTGCTCAACGATGTTCCTGGTGGCGAGATGGCTCTCGTTGTACCGCAACTCAGCAGGGTGTTGGGGTTACGGAGCAGTGTCATCAGCCAGGTGCAGAGTGGAGAACCCTTGTCCCCGAGGAGCCAACTACTTGGCTGATGCGGTGCCTGGAAAAGTTCTGGCACAGCAGTCTGGCGCAGGATGAAAGCATCGTGGCTGCTGTCAGGATAGCGGGCATTGACAGCGAGTATCAGCTCTCTGTGGTCACAGACCAACTGGACGTTTAAGGAGTGGAACCCCTTGCGGTTTCAGAAAACCTCTGCATTCTCATGCGGTGCCTGCAATGCCACATGTGTGCAGTCAATGGCGCCCTGCACCATAGGGAAGCCCGCTATCCTCGCAAAGCCCAATGCGCGTTCATGCTGTTTGGCCCAGGTCATCGGGAAAGATGAGGTGGGCGCCACTCAATATCTGGTCCGGGGTGTCTCCTTTTATAGAGGGCATTTGTGACCTGACGGATACAGCAATGGACCGCGAACTGGGAGATATTGGCGATGTCCCCAGTAGCTGCTTGAAAGGAGCCGGTGGCATAAAATTTCAGAGCCACTGTGATCTTCACTGCCACCGACAGTGACGTCCTGGTGCGCAGTAGAGGCTGCAGATCTGGCTGCAGCAGGTGGCAGAGCTCAGTGACACCTCCTTGCTGAAGCGCAGCCTGCGCAAACACTGCTCCTCAGACAAATTAATGTAGTAGATTTGTTCCCGGAACACCCTGGCAGAGTAAAGTCTCTTGTGCAGAGGCCTGTTGGCCCTCCTGCATCTGGCCATGATTGCCACGCTCTCTCTGCATCTCTGTTACCTCCGATTCTACAGGTGCAGGACGATGCCCCGAATCAGTGCAGCCCCCAAGTCTCTTGGCAATCGAAGTAATGAAGGTCAAATCCAAAAGAACCTGCAAAGTGATGCTCAGTAGCCAAAACTACTTCACACAGCGTTGACTCTATGCAGAAGTCTCTCTATCTCTCTCTCAGAATCTCTCTCTCTGTCAGAATGAGTGGTGCAAAAATGTCTACCACTTAAAAAGCCAGGAAGAGGCCGCCTTTAAATAGCACCCCCACCCCATCCCCTCACCGACTGGGAAACCTTCCAGTCTCCCTGTCGTTGCTTGTGCCAGTCGGAAAGGAGAGGGGCGCCACTCAATATCCGGTCCGGGGCGCCACCAGGGTGTTGCACGCTTGACTGACATCACGATCTGCGGGCGCAGGAGATCGGGGCGCTAAACTTTTGTGCAGCTACAAAAACTCTAGTCAATTTCACAAGTGGCGCAAACATCGCCGCGCCCGGGTGCTAGTTTCTTTGTGGCCCATTAGCGCACCCTGAGGGCGCTAACGGGAGGCGCAAGCCAACCAAATATTTTCCCCTATGACTCTATGCTGAGGAGTCAGGTGGTTGGTTTAGTTAAATATATAGGCCTGGAAATTTGTGACCGCCACAAAAGCTGCCGGAGCCACCGCGGCCGGGTGTTAACGGCCGCCGAAAATGGCGCTGGCAAGACCGAAAAATTGGCGCTGGGGACTAATTAACATTAGCCCAGTGCTTAACTCACCGTGGAATGTTGTCCTGGTGGCGTTGGTCCTGTCAGGAGGCCCCAGTGTAGCGAGGCCAAAGTGTTATTGCAGTTAGAACAGCCTTCTGTGAAAGCGAGGCTGTCATTTCAGAAATCAGCTTGCTTTCTTAAAAGCTGCCTCCTGAAACTAAAAAAGATGTAAAAATATGCAGTTTTTGGCCCTTACAGCTCAACTGCCTTCTGTAAAAAAATTAACATTAAAAAGAATTCCCAAGTGGGAGTCTTCAGCTCCTAAAGCTGAATTGCCTTCTGCACCTAAGAAAAATGGGAAAAGTGCTTCAGCACCAAAGCAAATGGCTCAACAGTCCAGGGAAAGAGCACACAGGGTCTCGGATGCAGCACTCTAGCTTTCTGCAGACGGTCAACACTGCAAGAGAGGTCCTCTATCCACAGGAGCCAGGAAGCCCTCCAGAAAGAATGATGTGGGACCACATCACTGAGGCTGTCACTGCCAGCAGTGTCGCCCCCACCACCTGGCTCCTGTGCCCAAAGAAGCTTCATGACCTCAGACCAGTGGTCAAGATCAGTGAATGCATCTTCAAAAACTGTCTCCTACCAACTGCACCACTAGCCTCAAACACTTCTCAATGCACGACTCCCCACCCACCCCCCCAATCAATCACCTACCAACAATCTTTACCAAACACAAGGCATACCTCCCCTTCCTAGCTTCACATCACCCCTTTGGAGAAGTCGATGCTGGCCATTCTTGGCAGGGGTATGGCTGAGTCCTTGGCCAGCGCTGGGGCTGGAAGAATACAAAATACCGGTATCTTCATACATTATCCTCCTTCTCGCATGCACCTCTTGCTTTCTCGCCCTCCCCTCACCACAACTCCACCCTTGTGCTTTTCTCATTTCAAATACCCAAGAAATCCAGCCCGCCCAGCCAGTGAGTGACCAAGAAGAGAGAGAGGAGAATGAAGATGATGAAGAAGAAGAAAAAAAAGTATCGTCACTCGATTTCACACTTCCAGCCACCAGCCCCTCGAGGTCAACCAGCAAGGACATTTGCAGTGTCCCCCACTGAAAGTCAGCAGCCTTCCACCAGCCATGCTGCAGCCTCAGGGGTAGCACTGTGTGACATCAGTAGGATAGACAAAGGCACACACAAGACAGTCACTAAGGGAATGCAAAAGGGTGATGAGTTGATTTCTTGATGTCATATTGGATGGATAGATCTATAAAGTTGGATTGGTATGTTTGCTTTGTGGTGGCTTTTATTTCAGCATTGTGGCCAAGAGGATACTGTAATGGTCAGTAACAGAGGGAAGGTAAGATGTGCGACAAATGTTGAAAGGGGAATTGGGATTGTGTTCACTGGTACCACAGGCGGATGATTCCATCCCGGATATCCCGGCCAGAAAGGAACTGTTTGGGTTGCATCATTCCTTCTGCTTCCTCCTCTTCTTCATCTTCCTCTTCTGCGTCTTCCTCTTCTGCGCCTTCCTCTTCTGTGTCTTCCTGTGCTGCAAATCTGAAATAAAAGCATAAAATGCTGGAAATACTCAGACAGCATCTTGGCCTGAGACATTAACACTGTTTCTCTCTCCACAGATGTTGCCTGACCTGCTGAGTATTTCCAGCATTTTTTGTCTTCTCAGAGGCCTTCCTTTACCATCTGAGGCCTAGCAAGCATCCAGCAGCGCTCCCTGCACACTTAAAAAACTTTTAACATGCATTGCACCAAGCCACTACTTCAATAAAATTTAAAAAAAACAGGTCAAAAGTTTAAATGCAAACTTATCTGAGGTGACGTTAAGATGGCTTTGTACTCTGACTGATGTCGCCCTCTCTTAATTTACATCTCCAGGGCCACATTGCTATCAGCAGCGCTAAGGCCCTCACCAAAATGGCAGCTGCCGAGTCCCGCAGCAGAGAAGGGCGCTGGAGAGGCAGCCTCCATTTTTCGCCACAATTCCAGCACTAACGGGTGGCGCTCAGGTAAGGAATTTCTAGGCCATAGTCTATCATCAGCAATCAGGGATATTTTGTGCACATTCACTCCTACCCATACTGTCCAGATTTTCTCTTATAAATCTCCGCCAGGACTTCTATGGTTAGACAAAGGGGAGGGGATAGGGAGCATCCCTGTCTGGGTTTCTGAGAGCTGCTGTCACCAGATAGTCCATCCCCTGACTCCTGCACACTTTTAACATGCACTGTGCCAAGGGAACTCCAAAAATAGATTGAAATGAGACAGCCGTGATTTATAGTGTGAGATGAGCTCAGTGCAGCAGTCGTTCACACAGAACCCAAAGAACATCAATCCTCGCCCCATTGGACCCAAACCACATTATCGACCAACCAGGAAGAAGTCTATAAAAATGCAGCACTGGCCACTAGTGAGTTTGGCATTTACCTCACATTCTTACCCAATGGATTCAA
Source organism: Somniosus microcephalus (assembly GCF_052327205.1). Lineage (NCBI taxonomy): Eukaryota > Metazoa > Chordata > Chondrichthyes > Squaliformes > Somniosidae > Somniosus > Somniosus microcephalus. The sequence goes on along the minus strand of NC_140992.1, from coordinate 99,775,417 downwards.
GTGTACATAAACAGATGTCAGAAAACAAAGTAACACAGCTCAGCTACAGATTGAAGAATCACAGAAGAGATACATAAAACAATTAATCAATCAGCGATACGTGACTGCTCTCAGAAATCTCGACATGCCTGCTTTATTCTCAATGCCGGTGCTTGAGTCGGTAGAGACATTGGCCCAGAAATTCGGGTCTCCATGGGTGAGTACGCACGGGGTACTCACCCGTAGGCCCAATGGAAGTGCCGGTTTCCTGCATGCACTGCGCATGCGCGGGAAACCGGCACTTCTGTTCCTCTGAACGAAGGGGTTCAGAGGTTGAACGCATGCGCAGGAGGGGCTGCGCATGCGCATCGAACTTCGGTCTTTTTTACAGGTTTTCCTGGGAATGTAAGCCTGCAGAATTTAGAAATGTGAAAAGCAGGCGTAAGGCCTGCTTTTTACAAGGTAAGTGGTGAATTAATTAAAATTGAAACATTTTTTCCACAGGTTTATTATTTTTAAATACTTTAAAGCAAGGTAAATTTATTTTTAGCCCCGTCAGAAAATAAAAAAAAAATTTCAAAAATTTAAATTATTGTTTAAAATAGTTATTTCATCTAATTTATAGTTTATTTAAAAAATGTGATTTAAAAAAAAATTATTTGAAGATTTAGTGCTATTTTGGGGCCGTAGTATTTATAAGTCTTTACAGCACTTCCTGTCAGACTTATGAATGGAGCATTCCCTGCTCCGATTGGCTCCCCATGGCCCACGTGATCCCAGGGGACACATCGAACTAACTACGCCCCTGGGATATGCAAGCACTGCGCGCCGGCAGCTGGACCAGACCCAGGATCGGAATTCCACGGGGGCCCACAGCTCAACAGCCGGCGCGCAAGGTAAGTGCAGGTTGGGGGCTTGCACCCGCGGGAAGCCCCCGACCCGAATTTCTGGGCCATAATGCGCAATAGTGTGTAAGTTTTACAACTATTTACAACTATTATTTTGTCCATCTGAAACGGCCCATTTATAATAGCAATGTGTGAGCATAAATAACAGGTGCAAAACATTTCCATTTATTGCATTATTAGCTTTGCCAATCAGATTAATTTCTGACTATGTAAAAGGAGCACTGTGACATTGCTGCAATTACTGAAAATTGTGATTCAGGTTTTAATTGTTCTTTCTGCATGGGCCCTTTGCCAAAAATTTTGGTGTGCAGCTTTAAATATCTCCTGATGCATTCATCCTGCGCACTGTTAGAAGTTAAATGTACATTTTCCTGTGCGCTGACAGCATTCAAAAGCTAAGCATAGCCACAGATGTACAACAAAACTACAACACATTTTGTAAACAGCAAATACTGTGAATCAGAAGGGTTTATGTAAAGTTAGTCATAAAACACCGCATTAAAAACACACTGACAGGAACATTCCTGGGGATTTTGCGGTAAGCAGTGAAGGGGTGGCACTCACCGCTGACCTCGAAAAAAGCGGAGACAAAATTTTAGCAGGCTCTAGAGCGTCAATTTCCTCTATTCCAACATGACTTTGAATCTAGCGCCATCTATAGAGGATCTATGGCAGCCAGCAAAGGGCAGGCAGCAGGCAGGCTGATCAGCCAATCAGATTGAAGAATTTTAACAGACAGCAAATCAGGAAGTAAAATGCACAGATTATAATTCACTTTCTAATCATTTTACAGAAAGCAAAATAAAGATTGGGACATACACATGGAATTAAGGTAGAAACTGAAATATCATAAAGAAACTTTAATAAAAAGTAATTTTTAATATTTTAAAAATCATGGAATTTTTTAAAGCTATTCTGAGGGAATACAATTCCACACTTATAAAATTAGTTTTTCAGGGCCAGAGAGGTTGTTCAGCAGTAATTATGACTTAATACCAATGTTCCCGCTAAGGTGCACGGCCGTACAGCCACGCTGCTGTCTGGAGGTCCCGCGCAGGCCGCTCGCTGGCTATTCAATGGGAGATTTTGCGCATGCGCAGAATTGTGAATGGGCCACACAGCCCAGTAAAGGGACCACGCACCCAAAAAAATTAGTGGGAACATTGCTCAGTACACCGTTAAAAACTCAGTTACCCCTAATTCAATAAGGCTTAACATTTTCAAATGGGAGACCAAACGCAAATTGGGTGACCGCTTCATGGAACACCTCCGTTCAGTCCATAAGGGTGACCCCGAGCTTCCGGTCGCCTGTCACTTTATTTCTCTGCTCCACTCCCACTCAGACCTCACCGTCCTTGGCCGCTTACACTGTTCCAATGAAGCTCAACATAAGCTCGAGGAACAGCACCTCATCTTTCAATTAGGCACTTTACAGCCTTCTGGACTCAACATAGAGTTCAACAATTTCAGACCATAACCTCTGCCCCTATCCATTTTTTTCCATTTATTTTATTTATTTTTTATTATTTTTTCTCTCTTCCACATGGCAGGTGTCTTTCATTCTGCCGGTGCCATTCACACTTCATCTAGAACCATCTTTTGTTTCTTAACTTGTCCCATTACCATCTCCTTTTGCCTTGCACCATCTCTTAATGTCTCTTAATCTCTCCTGCCTTCCATCCTATCACAGACCTTCCCTTTTGTTCTTTCCTCTCCTCCCCTCCCCCCTTTCCCTACCCCTGTACTTGCTTAAAAACCTGTTCAATCTCCAGCTTTTTCCAGTTCTGATGAAGGGTCATCGACTTGAAACGTTAACTCTGTTTCTCTCTCCACAGATGCTGCCTGACCTGCTGAGTATTTCCAGCATTTTTTTTATTGCAGATTTCCAGCATCTGCAGTATTTTGCTTTTGTATTAATATTTTCAATGGTTTTTACAGCGAGAATAGAGTGTAAAAAGTTGAAGTTCACGTCAAATTAGTGATTTCTAATTGATTCCATCTGCGAAGACTGCAACAGCGCACCCTGTGGAGGAGCAGGGTATCACTGACAGCAAGTTCCACATTTAACTGCACATGTGCATACACTAGAAGTTTCCGTCAGTTTTGTCAGATGGTTTCGCTGTCATTACAACTGGAAATTCGAGGCCATTGTTGTACAAGGTACCAGTTTAATAGGCAATGGATGGTCTGAGTGTTCCAGGCGTATATTTGATGAAACACAGACAGCATGAAGTTCAAGTTTAGTTACCCTACATCTTGCATAGTAAACCCAGGAGCAGGGTTGTATCACACATCAGATAATGAAGCAGTTTTTGCCCGCATGCAGCAAGACCTGGACAACATTCAGGCTTGGGCTGGTAAGTGGCAAGTAACATTGGCACAACACAAGTGCCAGGCAATGACTATCTCCAGCAAGCGAGTGTCTAACCACCAGCGTACCGTGGCTGCAGTGTGTACCATCTACAAGATGCACTGCAGCAACTCGCCAAGGCTTCTTCGGCAGCACCTCCCAATGTCTACCACCTAGAAGGACAAGGGCAGCAGGCGCATGGGAACACCTGCAGGTTCCCCTCCAGGTTACACACCATTCTGACTTGGAAGTATATCACCATTCCTTCATCATCGCTGGTTCAAAATGCTGGATCACCCTCCCTAACAGCACAGTGGGAGTGCCTTCACCACACGGATTGCAACGGTTCAAGAAGACGGCTCGCCACCACCTTCTCAAGGGCAATTAGGGATGGGCAATAAATGCTGGCCTTGCCAGTGACGCCCACATTGTAGGGATGTTTTGTGGTGTTGGTGTGGGGTGGTGCCAGCCTGGCACATCATGTGGCAGCCATATGGGTGTACAGTGTAAAGTTAAGTAAATCTGGCCATGATGAGGACATCCCTGGCCTCCCAGGCAGCAATGTACTCGTGTGCTGATGCCCTCTGTCCTGTGTAGCATCTGTTGATTGCGGAGAAGGCTGGTGTTGTTGTTGTTGGTGCTGCTGGTGTTGCTGGTGTTGGGGCTCATCATGGTCAGATTCTGAAGACCAAACTGAGACAGTTTAAATGGCACCCATGTTGATGGAATACATGGCAGGTAAAGTGGAGATGACAGAGCAATCTGTCAATGGCGAGAGAGGTTCTTCCAATGAGGTGATACTGGATAGAAACTTTGCTGGAAAGACTTGCAGCATGCAGAAAGCTCAATCTGTGCTGGGAATGCGGTCAGCAACAGCTTCTGTCTGAGGAAAGTGATCAGCTGTCAGGTGGGAGCTTTTATATTACATTTGATGCTGTCAACTAATCAGCTGGATCAATGACCACTGAACTCCCGCCTCAGGTTGACAAACATGGTTCCCGAGCAGCATGTGCCCTGTGGGCATTCAGTGAAATTGCAAAAATAAGCTTAAAAAGACTCTTAAGGGTCTGACAACAAGCTAATAATCCTTTAAATTGGATCACGCACTGTAGGGGGTGGCGGGTGGTGCGTCACGTGCACCCAGTCAGTTATGCCCCTGACTGTTGGTGAGCAGTTCAAATCGCTCCCACACCCCTGGGTTCTAGACACCGGACTTAGGTGCAGGCGGCGATACAGAAAACTCGAGTAGACAAGTGGTTTGGTGTAAGAAAACGAAGATTTCATTGAACAGAGATAAAACACAGTCTTATGAGAAATTACCGGTAAACAATTACAGGCGTAAACAAAATAACTATACTTATACAGGGAATGGGGAACACACGGCACATCGAGGGAAAACAAATTACATTAACAATCCCCTTATCCTTATCCCACCCCTATACCTAACTAGATTAAGCTCTGAGGGGGAAGGAATTCATGCTCACCGAGTCAAAATCTGCTGAGCTCAAACAGTTGTGGTGTCCGGGGTTCGCTCTTTGTGCTCTCTGGGGCCTGCCATCATCACGTGGTCTCAAGGCGCTGCAAGGGCATCGTCCAGGTAAAGGACCCCGAAGTTAAAGTCTTTGCTTGGGTACTTTACCTCGCAGGGATGATGATTCCTCTTCCTCAGGTGGCAGTTGGAGTTTGCATGAAGAGAGTTGCAGGTTGGATGAATTGAAGGCCCGATTATTCGAAGCGCTCTTCAATCTTCACCTCATTCATCTCGTCTCATCTCACCTCGCCTTGCCTCGTTTCGTCTCGGCCCGTCCCGCCTTGTCTGGCCTGATTTGCCCGTGTTCACCTGGTGCAATGCCGGGCGTCCCTGATGGAGTTGGGAAAAACACGGGTAGTGGCCAGGCGGCAAGCGCGGGAGGGGAAAAAGAGCAGGAGGCATGAGGGCACGGAGCAAGAGAGTCAAGGGCTCAAGAGAGGAAGAGAGCGATTGCTACTGAGGGCCTACAGTTATACTCCTTTCGAATGGCCCTTATCTGCGCGCCAAATCAGGTCAGTTCATTGTTTCATTTTTGGCGGGCTGTTTCAAATGATTATAGCAATCTAAACTAACTATTTTTAGATGGCCGTTTATCACACCTAATGGCCTGATGTCCGGGCTGTATTGTCATTAATGCATTTTAATCGGCCTGTGCAGCCTTGGTCGCTTCCCTAAGCTGTTTCCGATTATTTATGCGGACAAACTAATGGCCTTGCGTTTAGGCCTAACTGGGGTGATCTGTTCCAATCCGACAAAAATGCATATTCAGTGTTTGCTTAACTGTCTAGGTTTTCAAACACAAAAGTCCTTTTTCACAGAAATGCATTTTAAGTTTCGATTTCCCAAAACAGCTTGTTCTGTGCTGCAGAGTCCAAGCTTTTAAAATCTTACACGCTTTTGGTCACGAGGTGCGGACGCCATCTTTTTGGTACCCTTTTTAAATTGTCCATAGGGTCCCTTTATTAATAACCTTGGGGGAAATGTGTGAATTTTGCGAATCTTACACTCCCCCCGTGATACTAAAACGTGCTTGAAGTATCATCCTTACAAGGTGAGCAAAATTTTTCTGACCCTCCATAGTCAACCTTCCCCTGTAATTACCTATCTAATATACACACGACACATGCACTTCCCATTCCGTGAAAATGTAGTGTACATAAGTATACATAGAATAATTACAGTCTTTTACACACATCCAAGCATGGAGGGGGTCCAACACCTGCACCACTTGGTACACATACATCTTTATTAACAACGCGTCACAAAATCTTTATTAAAAACAACAAAAAAACAACAATCTTTCATCAAAAATACAAGGAAAAAGCTCAAACAGGTGTATCTCCCTCTACCTTCACATAATGTTCCTTCCAGATCCTCTGTAAAATTTGCAATATATGTGCATCTCCCCGAAGGTTATTATCGATAAAAGGGACCCTGCGTGGACATTTTTGAATTAAATAGGGTACCCAAGATGGCGTCCGTGCCTCGTGGCAGAAAGCTTACGGGTCTCCAAAATGGATTCTGCAGCGCGAACAGCTTGGGGGAAATCGAAACTAAGGCTGCAGGCTTTCTGTGAAAAGAGCTTTGTGTTTTGGGACTCAGACAAAACTGTGAATTATGTATGAGACCGAATTGGAGACAGATCTAAATTCAATGAGGCCTACAGTTAAAGCCATCAAACAGTCTGCAGGGATTGTTAAGATAATTGTTTTCTCTCGATGAGCCGTGTGTTCCCCATTTCCCTGTATGTAGCATTATTATGACTCTGTTGTAATTTTTGGCCGAAGAAGTGTCCACTAGTGATTTTCCATAGGATTGTATCAAGTTTTCCTCTTCAATAAAAATCTTGGTTTTCTTTGCATCCAACCACCTGTCTACTCGAGTCTTCTCTGTATGGCTGCCTGTATCTAAATCCGGTGTCTAAAACCCAGGGGGCGAGAGTTTCAAACCGCTCAAGGAAGGTAGTCAGAGGCAAAGCTGACTGACCCAAACACGCCTGTGCAAAACCTCCTACAGAAATGGCGACCACGGCAGGACACCGGCAATAAGGTTGCAATGCGGTAGACAGTGGTTCGGATGAGCGAACCATGATGGAGGAAAGTATTTCTGATTATGTTGTTAGCAAGGTGAATATCACTAAGAAGTGGATCACCACTCTGTTAAAGGCTGGGCGTCCGGTAGATGCAGCAGCCAAGTGGACAGAGGGAAAGGAACACAAGAAGTCCTTAGAGAAAGCAGTCTGGCTGATGTGCTTTAAAAAGCAGATCCAGCTTCTCGACGGGCTCGTTGCCACACAGGCAATCGAGTTAAGGGAGTCAGCCCTGGAGATCCAGGATAAGGCTCTAGCGGGGGAAAAGTTGTTAGTAGCTCTGCAGGCTTTGAACCAAGAAAGAGTACATCTAGTAAGAGAAAACAAGGCCCAGTTGGAATACCTACGGTGTCAAGTCACCGAGGCCAAGGGAAATGAGTCAAGGTTGCGGGAGAAAAACGTCCGCATGGCAATGCAGGTTAGGGAACAGGAAGAGAAAGTGCAGGAGGTAAAAGCTGCTTACAAGCTAGCTAATGAACAGGGGTTTGAGGAGGCAGACCACGGCCCCTGCAAAGAGAGGATAGAAAATCTGAGCCGGGCCCTCCAGAGGGCAAAAGGCATGGTATGCCTCGTAAGCCCAAAGGCAGGTCAGGCAGATTTTATGGGGAACGAGGGGAGAACAGTTCCAGTGTCACCAGTAGTGCCTAGGGGCGACACGGTTGAGAGAGAGGAGACCTCACGACCACCACCCATAGCGCCAAGTTTCAGCGAGGTTTGGCGGCAAGGGGGGGTGGAGCCCAGAGAGGAGCCAGAGGAGGAGGCAGAGGTAGAGCAACCCGCGCCCGAAAAGTCGGAACCGGAGCCGATGTGCCCAGCACGGCTCGAAGGTTCTGCCCACCCGTCAATGGCGAAGATGAGGGACCCCTCCAAAACCAGGTCATATTACCCTTTAACACCCAACAGCTTAGGGTTATGGTCAACCATGTCCCGAAGCTTTCCGCCAAGGGAGACCCCTCGATCCACTTCAGGGAAATAGAGCAGGCTGCCAGCGTCAATGACTGCGATGACGCTGAAAAGGCCAAATGCTGCTATTCTCCCTGGAGAGCAATCTCCTCCAATCCCTCTCTGAAGAGTGTAAGAGGGGACAGAGTGGGTACGAGGAGCTTAGAGACGCGGTTCTGGAGGTCATGGGGATGGATGAGGGAAGTCCTTTCTCCCGCATGGAGAAGACGGTACAGCTCTCAGGGGAGACCCCGCAGGCTTTTGCGGACCGGTTGTAGCTGGTATACCGGAAAGCCTGCACGGGGACGCGGGACCGGGGATTCCTGAACGGGGATTCTCTGACGCATTGGCTCCGTTGTCTAGTGGCGAACAGCTTGCCACAGATCCGGGCCAAGGCAGAAGCCTGGTTCGACCGCAAAGATCCCCAGACCACAGAGATCACGGTAATTAGACAGCTCACTCTGGCCTATAAAAATGGTGGGGAGCCGATGCACACCCACCCAAGGGTAAGCTGCATGAGGTAAAACCCGGACCGGGTAGGAAAGAGTGGCACCAGGAAGGGAGTAATCCCCCCAGCACAAAGACCAATTGTTATGAGTGTGGGAAGGATGGTCACTGGCGGAAGGAGTGTAAGAACCCTTGGAAGGATAACAAGGGAAAGCATCCCACAGCCCCAGCACAAAAGGCGGGGGTAGGGACCACTTCTGCAGAGGTTGAGTCGCTTTTGGATGCAATGAGGTCCTTACTGACTGGCCAGGGGAGAGTAGCAGCCGCCACTGGTGCTCTCACCCCGTCAGCCCCATCCAACCCACAACTTTGACTAGAGCCGGCGCAACCTGTTTATCTGTGTTCGCTCCGATATGATGAGTGGAGGAGACCCATGATGGAGATGGAGGTGGGAAAGGGTAGCAGGGACCTACCTGTTGGACACGGGGGCATCACGCACCGTGATCTACTCAGCTAACCCCACCACCTCACCTCTCTCTAGCGGGGTCCCATACAGTCTATCGGGGTTCACGGGTAAGGTACAGGCTGGCTTGGTCTCCATCCCGCTCGCCATTCGGATAGGACCGCTCCGCTCCAAGTGGACGTGTGTCCTGATGAATTGGGAAGTGGAGGGAGGAAGAGGGGTCCTGGGGGCCAATTTTATCGTAGGTCATGGGATCTTGGTGGATTTAAGGAATCACTGCCTCTGGGGAGCAGGAAAGGTAAAGAACGGTGAGATCGTAGTTATCCTGGGTAAGGAAGGGAAGGTGCCCCTCTGCACCATGAAGCCCAAAGAGGATTATAACCTCGGGCTCATGGTCAGCAACACCCCACCAGAGTTCCAGGCATTTGTGCAGGCCCATCTGGCCGCATTTGCCACTCACAAACACGACTGCGGGAGGGTCGCAGGGTTTGAGGTCAGAGTAGACGGGGACCCCATGACCCGACCACAGAAACAGTATAACTTCCCCAGGGAAGCAGAGCCGGACATGGAAGCAGCCATGTCCTCGTTAGTACAGCAGGGAGTTCTGAGGCCGATAGCCACCCATGTGAACTCTCCGTTGTGGCCGGTTAGAAAACCGGGCAATTCTTGGAGGGCCACGGTGGACTATCGGGTGCTCAATAGTAACATCCCAGCCTGTGCAACTACAGTGGCAGCAGTTGCCGACCTGATAGGGAGCATCCCAGCATCCGCGACCACGTTCACGGTGCTGGATATTTCCAATGGGTTTTGGTCCATCCCTGTAAGGAGGGAGGATCAGTACAAGTTTGCCTTTACATTTAAAGGGCAACAACACACGTGGAACTGCTTACCTCAGGGCTTCCATAATAGCCCCAGCATCTTCCACCAGTGCATGGCAGACAGTTTGAAGGACTTTAGTCAGCCCGGACAGTTGGGACAATATGTGGATGACCTGCTCCTGTTCACTGATTCGAAAGAGCAGCATGGCCCACTATTGGCCGAACTGCTGGAGCTGTTAGAGCAGAAGGGTTTCAAAGTGAATCCCAAGAAGGCGCAGATCGGCCAGCAGGAGGTGAAATTCCTTGGTCTGACCGTGCGCGCTGGAGAAAGGGCCATAGATAGGGCTGGGGAAGGAGAATCCCGGGACCCCTATCGGGCAGGTCCGGAAGCCGCAGTCTGGGACAAGGGAGGCACACGGGGGGTAGTTTTGGCCCCGGACCCAAAGAGGGTCCGGATCCAAGATCCCGTCTGTAAGACTGTCCCGGTGAGAAAAGAGAAAAGACAGCCCCTAGAAGGTCCACTTGGGGCAGCGGGTGAGCCCTCAATACAGGTTTTAAAACAGGCCGCTGGTTACATCAACCAGTGCAAACTGTTTCAGCCTGAAAGGGGAAAACAGCCAGTTGGAGTAAGGTCTGAGGATAAAGATCCTCAGCCTGCAGCACAAGCAAGTTCACAGACCACACAAGCAGGCGCTGTGACTTGCTTGAAGGGAGGGGCCATCCAGCCCATCGATTGGGACATGCCCCCACTCTTCTGGGATCCAGACAAGAGGGAGGGACTTGAGGGCAAAAACCCCGCCCCTAACCCAGGTGTAGAGAGGGAGGGACCTGAGGTCGAAAACCCCGCCCCGGACCCAGCCATGGGATCTGGGGGCGGAGACTCTCAGCTCGCAGCAGCAGGCTGCGAAGAGTTACCTGCCACTAGCCAAGGTTCGGGAGAGGTCAAGCCTGAGGGAGCAGCGGTTCGGGTAAAAGGCCCAGTGGCCTGAAAAGCCCCACCCGCCAAAGTCCCTAGAAGGTCCCCACGGACACCCCAGCCGAGGAAGCCATGGTCACCAGCCCTCCAGTTACCAAGGGTCCCCCCTCGAGCCAGGGAGAGGTCCAAGGACAGAGGTCCTCAGCCAGCAGCCTCGGGCTGCGAGGGACCAACCGTGAAGGATGGTGCGGTCACGCCGGGGGTAGCAGCGAGCCGCAGTCCAACCAGGAATTAGCCTGGGCGCCCGAAGACGGGCGGCGGATGTATATCGTTGGTTTAAGTTTTAAGTAAGGTGTAGTGGTTTAGCTTAAGTTTGGGTGTTAGTAATTTAAGTTAAATAGGGTGATGGGCAGTGATGTAAGAAAAAGGAGTCTCACACATCAAGTAACTTTAAAGTAAGCTTTAAGCAACTTATAAACACACTATATACAAGAGAGGTCTTCACCATGCCTCTGGTAGAAGCCTCTTACAATACTGAATAGTTCAGTATTTATACCAGTCCAACAGGAAGTGACATATGACAGGAAGTGATGTATGTACCAAGTTCATAGTTCATAGTTCACAGTTCACAGGAAGTGATGACATAACTTCCCGGAAGTTATTATTATTATCACATTCTTCCCTCCTGCAGGATTAGAAGGCTGTGGTCTTCCTTTTGTTCCGCAGCCGCCGAACGAGGAAGAGTCGCACCCGTTTGGGTTCCCGTCGTAGAGGGTCGCTGGTCCGCTTACATGTGGTTGGCCATTGGTCAGAGTCTGTGTGGCCTGGATTACCCTGTGCAGGGTCGGGGAGATCATGGCTTCGTGTACGAGCCCCAATAGGTTCAAAGTTGGTCTGCCTCTGTTCAGAGGGAGGTGCAGAGCTGGTCTGTGGTGGATCAGTACTTTCGTGCGCGGTACTGGGAGGGTCGCAACTTTGAGTACGGGGTTCTACCGGCACCAAGCTAGTTGGTGTCCGATCAGGATCCTGGAGAGGGGTACCCGATAGGTCCCAAGAGTTTCCTGGTGAAATGCCATCACCCGATGTCCCATTAGGTCCTGGTGGGCAGGGAGCCAGATCCCGTAATGATACGGTAGATTCTCGGCCGTCGGAATATCGTATGTTTGCATAGGTGGGGTTGGTATCGGTTAGTTCGACCTCATCTACGAGAGGGTCATTTTTAGACGTCCGAACGTATCTTCGGAGTAATACAGGTCCAGGAGTAGTTAGCCATGACGGGAGTGATGTCCCATGAGATGAGCGACGCTGGAATCCAAAGAACCGCTCATGAGGTGTAGTATTTGTGGCTGTAGAAAGCAGGGACCGTATAGAGTGCAATGCATCCGGAAGCACTGCTTCCCATTGCTGGTCTGGTAGGCCCCGAGATCTTAAAGCGAGACGTACGGAATTCCAGATGATACCGTTATACCTCTCTACCTGCCCATTTCCGATGGGATGGTATGGTGTTGTTTTGCTTGTAGCAATTCCCCGTTCTGAGAGGTAGTCCTTGAGTTCCCTTGACATAAAGGATGGACCCCGATCTGAGTGAATATAAGCCGGCATGCCACAGAGAGAAAATACCTGCTCAAGACAGCAGATTACTGTGGACGCCAGCATATTGGAGCAGGGGAAGGCAAACGGAAAACGTGAATATTCATCAATCATGGTGAGCAAATAAGTGTTCTGAGTTGAAGAGGGCACTGGGCCCTTAAAATCGATGCTAAGTCGTTGCATCGGTTGGGTTGCATGTATGTGTATAGCATCTGAGGGGCGGAAGAACTGAGGTTTTAATTCCGCACAAAGCCGGCATTCTGAGCATATTTTCTTTACATCTCCAGTAGAAAAAGGGAGATTCCGTGATCGTACGAAATGTAGCATGTGCGTAACGCCAGGATGACACAATCCATTGTGGACATCCATGAGAGTAGAGGACGACATAGTGGAGCAGAATGCCCGTGTGAGGGCGTCCGGGGCCACATTCTCCTTGCCAGGCCGATAGTGAATGTTATAACCAAAAGAGGCCAGTTCCATCCTCCAAAGTTGTATTTTATTATTCTTAATTTTGGTTCGTTTTCGATTATCGAGCATGAAGGCGACTGATCGTTGGTCCGTGATTAATGTAAAGTGCTGGCGAGCTAGAAAATGGTTCCACTTCCGTACTGCCTCTATGATGGCTGTGGCTTCCTTCTCAACCGGAGGATAATGTAGCTCGGCACCTTGTAAGGTCCTGGACATAAATGCTACAGGACGACCTTCCTGATTCAGAGTAGCCAAGATCGCCACCTCCGAGGCATCACATTCGACTATGAAAGGGAGATTCTCATCGATGGAGTGAAGAGCCGCTTTCTCCAACTGTTTTTTGAGAAGGTTAAAGGCTGCAACAGCCGCTGTTCCCAATGGAAATGATCTAGCATGCAGCAAGGGTTGGATTTTGTCCGAAATATGAGGAATCCATTTAGCGTAGTATGCAAACAGACCGAGAGCCCGACGTAAAGAAGCCGGATTCTTAGGTGACGGGAGCTCTTGGAGCAGGCGAAGTCTTTCTGGGTCTGGCTTAATGATACCATTGCCTACGCAGTAGCCAAGGATGTTGATGGTCGGTTGCGACTCAACAGATTTAGATTCATTCAAAGTTAAGTTACGGCGATGGAGGGCATCCCGAAATTTTTGGAGGTTGGCGTCGTGTTCCTGTTGATCGTGACCTGCAATAGTAATGTTATCAAGATAGGGAAAAGTGTCCCTTAGATTTTCCTGTTTAACCAGGCCATCCATTGCCCGTTGGAAGACAGCCACTCCATTAGTAACCCCGAATGGGAGGCGACGAAATTGGTACAGCCGTCCATTAGCCTCAAAGGCCATGTACTGCTTATCTGAGACCTTCAAGGGTACCTGATGATAGGCACTTTTTAAGTCGTAAGTTGAGAACACTGTATTCGGCCAGTTTATTAACCATATCATCAATGCGTGGCAATGGGTAGGCGTCCAAGTTGATATATTGATTGATGGTTTGCGAATAATCAATGCATAGTCGTTGTTTGTGAGGTTTTAGAGGGTTCTTGACAATGACGACTTGAGCCCGCCAGGGCGATGAACATGGTTCGATGATATCCTCTGCTAGAAGTCGAGAGATTTCAGCCTCAATAAAAGATTGGTGTTCCTGATTAAAGCGTCGCGATTTCATTATTATTGGTTTGCATCGAGGCGGAATACTGGCAAATAATGAGGGTTCATCCAGTGAAGCTGCTGATAATGCACAAAACGGTAATTTAGACGGTATATTAGAAATAGTAAGACCAGGTTTGGAACCGCCGAACTCAATAGTGAGTTTCTTATGCTGTTTCTGGAGATCCAGCCCTAAGAGGAGATCATTACATAAGTCCTTGAGTACCGAAAGTCAGGTGGAGGGATACATGCGACCATTAAGTGTCATATCTACAATACAAAAGCTGGAGATTCTGGTATTAAGTGATGACTGAGCCATCGCAATTGCCTGGTCCGATGGGAAGACATGTAGTTTCAACTTCGCAACAATCTGTTCTTTAATGAAACTATCAGTACTTCCTGAGTCAATTAAGGCATCTAAGGTACGCCCTTTAATTGAAACTTTTGTAGCTGCATGAGACAGGTTCTGTGGGCAAGCAGCTGTAATTGGTGTCGTTGCACAGAGAGTGGCTAAAACTCTCGGTGTGCTTCTTCGGGAGAGAGCTCGAGAGGAAGCTTGATAGGTCCTAGCTGGAGCATCTTGATAGGCCCTAATTGGGGCAGTTCGGTAGGCCTTAGCTGGATTGGCCCTCGTAGAGGCCCTTGATAGGCAAACTTTAGCAAAGTGTCCCTTTTTTTTGCAATAACTGCAGATTGCATTGCGAGCAGGGTAGGTTTTCCTAGGGTGAAAAGCATCTCCACAAAAGAAGCATTCCTTCCTAGATTGCCAAGAGGCTGCTAAAGTGGGGTCATCCTCCTCTTCATCAGAATTATCAGAATTAGATTCCCCCATGATAGGGTTCACCTGAGACCGCTCGAATTGTCTGGTTGCAGTTACAGCAGCAGATCGAGATCTGGGCAGCTGATAGAGGTCTGCATTTCTCTTTGCCAAATCCAGAGAACAAGCTAGGTCAAAAGCTTTTTGTAGCTCAAGTGTTTTACTTTCTAGTAGACGCTGGCGTATAAATGGAGAGGCAATCCCGCAGATGAAAGCATCATGAATCATTTCTTCGTGGTACAGCTCAGCTGAGGCTGCCTGAAAGTTACAATCTATGCTGAGCCTGCGAAGTTCTTGAAGGAATTCATTAATCGATTCCCCTGGCCCTTGTCGGGCTGTGGCCAGTAGATGTCTAGCATAGACCTCATTTGGAGTCTTGGCATACAGTTTCTTAAGTGCCCGAATCACCTCATCGTAATTATCCCATTCATCAACATATTCAAACACTTTTGGGGTCACATAGTTGATAAGTATCCTCAGTCTAGTAGGAGCATCCGCTTTACATTCATCCAGAAAATTCTCAAAAGTACGGTACCAATGCTTCCATACCCTGCCAGCTGCTGGTGTGTTCGGGTCCAAGTCCAGACGAATAGGTCTAAGGATTCTCTCCATGATGGGTGGTTCCCTGGATCCTTAACTCTGAGTTTGTCCGAAGGTCTAGCATTTGTGAGTGTAAATACTAAGTTGCTTAAATTGATGTAAGAAAAAGGAGTCTCACACATCAAGTAACTTTAAAGTAAGCTTTAAGCAACTTATAAACACAATTTCACAATTCACAATTCAAATCGCTTTATTGGCATGATAAGTTACATCTTATGTTGCCAAAGCATCAAAATACATTTATGGTTGAGCACATAAACGCAGTTCTATTCATACAGTGTATAAACAGGTATATCCCTGAGTGTATAAATATACATTCGCATTGTTTATATATATTCTTTTCTTAGTTTACTGGTTGTCCCTCTGTTCATGGCAAGCTGTAACATAGTGTGCCGCCAGTGTTACACAACTTCTCTCCTCTCCCAGTAGGAATGGGAGTTTTTGGTTGTCATTCAGATTTCTGAATTCAGGGCATATTTGTGAGAATTTTTGGTAGAAATTCTCCCTGATGTCCTGATAATTTCCACAGGCTGTGAGGAAGTGCATCTCTGTCTCCACTACTCCCTGACTGCAGTGAGAGCATATCCTGTCTTCTCTTGGCAGCCTGGTCTGCCTGTGTCTGCCTTTTTCGATCGCTAGGCTATGTTCGCTAAGTCTGTACCTTGTCAAGGTTCTTCTCAGTTTGTTATCCTTTACCATGGTCAGGTAATCAGCTATGTTGTATTGTCTGTTTAGGGCCAAGTAGCAATTGAGTTTGCTTTGGGTTTTTGTTGTTTCTGCCCAATATGTCAGATATTTTTCCTTTTGCTTAGCGACGATTGTGTTGGGTCGAATTCTTTGTGTTACCCTGTCACTGTCCTGGGGCTGGTTATTGCTAGTATTGTTAGTAGTTACTTCACTGAGTATATAGTATAACACACTATATACAAGAGAGGGCTTCACCATGCCTCTGGTAGAAGCCTCTTACAATACTGAATAGTTCAGTATTTATACCAGTCCAACAGGAAGTGACATATGACAGGAAGTGATGTATGTACCAAGTTCATAGTTCATAGTTCACAGTTCACAGGAAGTGATGACATAACTTCCCGGAAGTTATTATTATTATCACAGGTAGTTTTAAGTTAAGCAGTCTGTTAAGAGTGTATCTTTGGGTCGAGGTCGCGAGACCCGACCATGCCTCACCAAGCCAGAGAATCTCTTGGGGACCTGGCTGCATGTTTTTTTACCTCTTTTTGCAGAGAGATGTTCGGGATGGAATGGATCGTGGTCCTATTCACCCTAATTGGGATGAGTAAGGAGAGGAGGGGCGGCGTCCAAGACTCCCACATCTATGGGTGTTCGGGAGACAAGGCGACCCTGGCGATCGATGGGAGCGGTGAACAGGATGCGGAGGAGACCGCTGTCTATTTCCATGAGGGAAGGTGGCCAGGATGGTTGGGGTCCAATCCATCTCAGTACTCCAGCCAGACCGGATTTACGTACGGGGAAGCCTCCCTCCTGTGCCCCCGGGTGCGAGTCGTTTCCACGAGGGTCAGCGTCACCATTGGAAAGCGAATATGTTTAACATGCAAAGGACACATTCCACTGGACAGATGGTGGTGGCTCAGAAAGTTGAGCAAGGACATGAGGAACCCTGAAGTCGAATGGGAGTGTTTGGGTAACAACACCCATCGGACAATTATCGGGACTTATCGAGGACCGAGTGTATGCTGGGACAAGTGGTGGCAACCGGACCAAGGGATTTACATCTGTATGTGGGGGTCAGAGACGGTTTGCCCTGCAGGCATATCCATTATGTTCCACCGACAGTGGCAAGATGCCGGGTAGGGGATAAGGTGGAATACCAGCCTGAATGTGTGTGCGGTCACATACACCCAGGTCCCAGTCAATGCCACTGAGCTTGTGCCCCGCCCACAGCGCAGGCGGCGAGGTTATCCAGGGAAGATTGCCCCACCACCACCAAGGGACCAGGGAATGGATTGGTACTAGTCCCCGCCGATCAGATGCTGTACCAGGGGGTACACTACGAGGCAGCCTCCGTGATTTTAAATCTCACGGAGGTACATTTACCGGAGTGGTGCCCCAAAAAAACAGAGCAGTTATACCAGGCCCTATTAAAAGACATGTTAAAGAAATTTTACGAATTCAATTTTGCCCACGTGGACATTTTTGGGTAACCCAGGGAGACAAAGAAGGGGTGTATGGAATGATGTTTTTACTGCGTTTAACACTGGGTCCTCTGCCACCAACAGCTTGGATGACATAGAGCTGCAGACCCAGATAAACGGTTTAAAAACACAGTTAAAAACGATATTACTGGATGAGAACAAGGTAGTGGGCTCGGAGCTGCATGAGGACCAGGCCATGATGGTCCATTTAAAAGAGATAATAGCCGAGTTGGAAAAGCAGGCAAAGATGGTAAATGCTCTCATAAGGGTGGACAGAAATGCTTCTGACCAAGCTGCGCAGAATGAGGTGTGCATGTTATACGGGGCATGGTTACTGGGCGAGGGCCGCAGTAACCTGGAGGATTTAAAACAAGGTTTGGTCCCCTCCTGGATTAGCAACAAGCACCTCGCAGCCCTCCACCCTTTTGAGAACACATTGAGCCCGTGCCAACTCCGGCTAGCCTCCGAAGCCTATCCAGTCCCCGTGGATTGTGGGCGGTCCAACCACACAATCATGGGAGTAGTAGTTAGGATGCCGGTCATGGGTAGGACAGCCCGACCCGCCCCGGTATACAGGGTTGAGAACATTGGAGTCATTCAGAGGGGTGCACACATTCGGTTCACAGTGGTCCCGCCTTACGTCATTAAGTGGGAGCACACTATGACAGGTACTGACCTCTCAGGGTGCCGGAGCCGGGGAGCACACATAATCCTGTGCTCCCAGCACTTGAATGCCTTCTCAAGACTGCAGTGTGGGTTCAGAGCTGCTGACGTGAAGCCTATAAATTGCACCATGGTGGCAATGGCACAAGGCCATGTTTCCCCGCAGGTAGCATATATAGGGAGTGGGACATATTGTGTCACCACCGGTGCATCCCACTACCAGCACGGACAGCACAGCTGGTGCCCGGTTAGTGACAGCAGTTTCTGTTTTAAACCCAAGGCAGAAGTTCGAGTGGCCCAGTAGTGAATTGTCCCCATCCCTGAACCCTCCACTGTTCACCTCACTGTGAAGGAGAATTTTACGAACTTCCAGAAGTACGTAGCGCACTTTGGCTACGAAATTCCCCCTCTCCCTGAATATTTGACCAAAATTCTAAAAGCCATCATAGTTTCATAGAAATATTTCTACACTCTCGAGCAGAAAACAGTAGAGATAGAGACTAAGATATTGGATAGTGTGACTCCACCCTGGTGGAACCTTTTCAATAATATAGAAGTCCCTTCATGGATCAGACTGGCTTCTCACATTCTCGTGGTTTGCCAGCTAGGAATAGTGCTGTATTTAGTTTGCATTCAGTGTAAGGGAAAAGGTCGGTGGTCAGAATTCCGAAACCAGAGCTTTTGGAAAGAACATTATGTAAAGGTGGAGGAAGATACGCCGGTTTAAGTTTCTCTCTGTTTTCGATTGAAGAATTGTTGTTTCGTTGTGTTTGTTATTTTCAATTAAAGGTTTTTTTCTTTTGTTGTTTTCTTTTGGGACACGGTTTAATAAAGATATGTGTACCAAGTGGTGCAGGGGTGTAGGACCCCTGCATGCTTGGATGTGTGTGTAAAGCCTGTGATTTTACTCTTTATATGCTGATGTACACTACATTTTCGCGGAATGGGAAGTGTATGTGTCGTGGGTATATTGGATAGATAATTACAGGGGAAGGCTGACTATGGAGGGTCAGAAAAATTTTGCTCACCGTAAAAAGGTATGATACTTCAAGCAAGTTTTAGTATCACAGGGGGGAATGTAAGATTTGCAAAATTTGTGCATCTCCCCGAAGGTTATTATCAATAAAAGGGACCCTGCATGGACATTTTTGAATTAAATAGGGTACCCAAGATGGCGTCCTTGCCTCGTGGCAGAAAGCTTACGGGTCTCCAAAATGGATTCTGCAGCACGAACAGCTTGGGGGAAATCGAAACTAAGGCTGCAGGCTTTCTGCGAAAAGAACTTTGTGTTTTGGGACTCAGACAAAACTGTGAATTATGTATTAGAACGAATTGGAGACAGATCTAAATTCAATGAGGCCTACAGTTAAAGCCATCAAACAGTCTGCATACATAATCGGAAACAGATTAAGCACATCCATCGAGGCTGGACAAGCCCATCAAGAGCTTTCAGGACAATACGAGTCAATTATCGGGCCGGTAGATGCAATTACCGGTCATCTAAAAACTGTCAGCATAGATTGCTACCATTATTTTAACTAGCCTGCCAAAATTAAAACAAAGAACTAACCTGATTTGGCACACAGATAAGGGTTTTTCGACGAAGGTATAATTGAAGGCCCCCAGGTAGCAATCGCTGAACTCCTGCTCTGCTCTCCTGCTGCTCCGCTGCTGTGCTGGTGCTGGTGCTGCCACTCCCCGGCTCTTCGGCCCCTCGCCCTCATGGCTGCCGCTCTTCCCCCATCCCGCGCTTACCCCCTGGCCTTTGCCCGTGCCCTCTCCCACTCTATCTGGACTCGCCCCGACACCGGGTCGGGTGAACATGGGCAATTCAGGCCAGGCGAAGCGGGATGCGACGAGGGGTGGAGGAGGGAAGACCACCAGAGGGAAGGCCAACTGAGGGTAGGCTTTGAATCAGCGGGCCTTCAGCCCCAGCTGACCTGCGACTACCTTCATGCAAACTCAAGCTGTCGACGAAGGACCATCCCTGCAAGGCAAAGTACCCAAGCAGAGACTTTAACTTTGGGGTACTCGAACCTGGACAATGCCCTTGCAGCACCCGAAGCCCACGTGACGACGCAGGCTCCAGAGAGCACCAAGGGCGAACCCCGAACCCAACCGTTGTTTTGAGTCTAATAAGCCCTTTTGATTGGTGAGCATGAATTCTGACCCCTCATAGCTTAGCCTAGTTACGTATAGGGGGTGGGATAAGGATAAGGGGATTGTTAAGATAATTGTTTTCCCTCGATGTGCCGTGTGTTTTCCATTTCCCTGTATATAGCATTATTATGACTCTCTTGTAATTTTTGCCTGTAGAAGTGTCCACTAGTGATTTTCCATAGGATTGTATCAAGTTTTCCTCTTCAATAAAAATCTTGGTTTTGTTTGCATCCCACCACCTGTCTACTCGAGTCTTCTCTGTATCGCTGCCTGTATCTAAGTCTGGTGTCTAGAACCCAGGGGGCGAGCGATTCGAACCGCTCAAGGAAGGTAGTCAGAGGCAAAGCTGACTGACCCGAACACGCCTGTGCAAAACCCCCTACACCTTTGGTTTCGGAATTCTAACAAATGACCTTTTCCCTTACATTGAATGCAGACTAGATACAACACTATCCCTAACTGGCAAACCACGAGAATGTGGGAAGCCAGCCTGATCCATGAAGGGACCTCTATATTAATGAAAATGTCCCTACTGTTTTCTACTCTAGAGTGTAAAAATGTTTCTGCAAAACTATAACGGCTTTGAATATTTTGGTAAGGTGTTCAGGGAGAGGGGGAATTTCGTAGCCGAAGTGCGCTATGTACTTCTGCAAATTGGTAAAATTCTCTTTCACAATGAGGTGAACGGTGGAGGGTTCAGGAATGGGGATAATTCGCTCCTGGGCCACTTGAACTTCTGCCTCGGGCTTAAAACAGAAACTGCTGTCACTGACCGGACACCAGCTATGCTGTCCATGCTGGTAGTGGGACACTCCTGTGTTGACACAATATGTCCCACCTCCTATATATGCTACCTGTGGGGGAACATGGCCTTGTGCCATTGCCTCCATGGTACAATTTATAGGCTTTGCGCCAGCAGCTCTGAACCCACACTGTGGTTTTGAATAGGCATTCAAGTGCTGGGGACACAGGATTATGTGTGCTCCCCGGCTCTGGCACCCTGAGAGGTCAGTACCTGTCATAGCGTGCTCCCACTTTATGACGAAAGGCAGGACCGCTTTGAAATGAATGTGCGCACCCCCTTGAATGACTCCAATGTTCTCAACCCTGTATACCGGTGCGGGTCGGGCTGTCCTACCCATGACCGGCATCTTGACTACTACTCCCATGATCGTGTGGTTGGACCGTCCACAATCCACGGGGACTGGGTAGGCTTCGGAAGCTAGCCGGAGTTGGCACGGGCTTAATGCGTTCTCAAACAGGTGGAGGGCTGTGAGGTGCTTGTTGCTGATCCAGGATGGGACCAAACCCTGTTTTAAACCCTCCAGATTGCTGCGGCCCTCGCACAGCAACCACGCCCCGTATAGCACGCACACCTCGTTCTGCACAGCCTGGTCAGAAGTATTGCTGTCCTCCCTTATGAGAGCATTTACCATCTTTGCGTGCTTTTCCAACTCCGCTATAATCTCCTTTAAATGGACCGTCATGGCCTGGTCCTCGTGTAACTCCGAGCCCACTACCTTGTTCTCATCCATTAATATCTTCTTTAACTGTGATTTTAAACCATTTATCTGGGTCTGCAGCTCTATGTCATACAAACTGTTGATAACAGAGGATCCAGTATTAAACGCAGTAAAAATATCATTCCATACTCCCCTTCTTTGTCTCCCTGCATCACCCAAAAACTCGCGGTGTGTGGTGTACAGTTCGGTTTTGTCCACATGGGCGAAATCGAACTCATAAAACTTCTTGAACATGTCCTTTAATAGGGCCTGGTATAGCTGTTCTGTTTCTTTGTGACACCACTCCGGCAAATGTACCTCGGTGAGATTTAAAATCATGGAGGCTACCGCGTAGTGTACCCCCTGGTACAGCATCTGATCGGTAGGTTGTAGTACCAACCCATTCCCTGGTCCCTTGGTGGTGGTGGGGCACCCTTCCCTGTGTAACCTCGCTGCCTGCGCCGTGGGCGGGGCACAAACTCAGTGGCATTGACTGGGATCGGGGCATATGGGACCGCACACACCTTCAGGCTGGCATCCCACTTCATCCCCTCCCCGGTGTCGTGCCACTGCTGGTGGAAAACAATGGATATGCCTGAGGGGCAGACCTCCTCTGACCCTCACATACAAATATAATTCCCTTGATTCAGTTCCCACCACTTGTCCCAACACACGCTTAATCCCCCGTGAGTCCCTGTAATCGTCTGGTGGGTGTTGTTCCCCAACCGTTCCCACTCGACTGTGGGGTTTCTCATATCTTTGCTCAGCTTTCTGAGCCACCACCACCTATCCAGGGGAATATGTCCCTTGCACGTTAAACATATATGCTTCCCTACGGTGATGCTAACCCTTGTGGTAACGAGCCGAACCCTGGGGCACAGGAGGGAGGCCTCCCCGTACGTGAGCCTGGTCTGACTGGAGTACTGAGACGAATTGGACCCCAGCCACCCTGGCCACCTTCCCTCGTGGATGTAGATGGCGGTCTCCTCGGCATCCCGTTCGCCGCTTCCGTCGGTTGCTATTGGCGCTCTATCTCCGGAGCACCCATAGATGTGGGAGTCCTGCACATCACCCCTCCTTTCCAGGCTCAGTCCCATCAGGGTGATGTGCCAAATAACTGCCTGAATCCATGAGGTTAAAGCTTAATACTAAAGGCTTTTATTAAGTAAGAACATGGCATCAAGTTAACACAGGGCAGCCATCATTCATCACTGACCCAGCCCTTGGTAGAACATTCCAGAAGAGGGGCGGGGCTATGGAGGAGCATTAGTGGTTACACTGGTGGAACATTCCAGACATTAACAAGTACAACAACAACAACAACAATACAAATGCCAGAACACAGAGTTATTTCATCACATTCACCCCCTGCTATAGATTCAGTCTGTCAGGAGGTCTGCTAATCCTCTGGGAATGACGTAACTCTTGCTGAGGCTCCTCCCAGAGTACTAACTCCGGTTCATTCGAATTACCAGAATCATCAGTATTTTCCACACTGAGGGTTTGTGTCTCTGAAGGTCCAATACCATGATTGAAAACTCTACTCTCAGAGTCGAACTCTTTTCGAGCTCCAGCTGGTGCAAGATCTTTAATCGAGACCGTATCCTCTCGCCCATCCTGTAGAATTCGCAAAATTGAACATTGTCCAATAAGGGTCTATTGGCAGAAAAGGCCTTAACTTTAAAGGCTGTTTTAAAAGAAGCCCAGAAAAAAGGGCACACAAAATGGCCACCAGACCTCGTGACCAGCTTTTGGGACACTTTAAAATGGTTCCTGCAGTCCTCACACAACTTTTGTGGATTCAGCCCACAGTAGGTTCTGGAAGGCAGTTTCAGGGAAAACAAAACCAGACAGAGCCCCATACATATAGATTGGATGCAGATCCGATCAGATCGACCTGTAGATAAAGGCCATCTAAATGTTTACCCAGACAAAAGGAAGAGATTCAAGTTCGAAGAAGGGCATTAAAGACAATACAGGGTCATTCCAGACCAGAGATGGCAGTTACCGGCCATCCCGAAGATACTTTAAAAACAAAGACTACCCCACTGTGCTACAAGCCCGCCAAAAGTTAAACAAAGAGTAACCTTGATTTGGCGGGAGATAAGGGCCTCTTTGAAAAGTATAACTGGAGTCCTGGGGTAGCGTTGAGGGGTAGAGGAAGGAATTCGGATCGGAGTCCTGGGGTAAAAGCCCGGAGAGAGAATTGGGATCGGAGACCATCGGGTTCTCGATAGCCATTGAAGAGCATCAGCTTCATTGGTGCAGAGTTCGAGTGGAGACGACGGAGGATCGAGATTCGAGAGGTTCGAGAGGGGAGATCAAGTTAGCATCCAGCCCCAGGGGAACTGTCAGGAGATCATCGACCAACCCCGGGACGTTGACAAGACGAGAAGAAACCCATAATGCAATGGTAAAACAGATGGCCTCTCTCCACACCAATGTCCAGGCCTGCTAACATCCAGCCTGTCCGAGTCCATTACCCCGAGGGAGGAAAGAGTGTGTCGCAGCCCACTGCGTTCCGCTGACCACGTGGAGACAGGGCACCTGAGAGTATCAAAACGCAGACTTCAAAACCTCTATGTTTCTAACTGGGATTGGTGAGCATGTTTCTGGCTCCTCATAATCTAATCTAGCTAGGCTTAGGGGGTGGGCATTTTGGGAATAATTTAACAATGAGTTGTTGTCCCTCGATGTTCCGTGTGTTTCCCTATTTCAGGATGAACCTTATTAAACATAATATGCCTGTAGATATGTTGGTTAGTACTGTATTATGATTTGTTTTTCCCTCCCATGTACCTTATTGGCTGATATTCAATTTTTCCTTTGTGCAATAAAATTTCATTTCGTTTCATTAAACTTTGGTCTATAGAGTATTCTCTGCATTGTAGTTCCTGCCTCAAAGTCCAGTGTATAGAACCTAAGGGGTGAGTGGGTCAAACCACTCGGTGTATTACTGTGCAAGAGAGCGAGGCCTCTAGAGAGAGAGACCTCAGCGATCGAAAACCCCTTACAGAAAATGGCAACCGCGGCAGGACACTGGCAGCAGGATTGCAATGTATTAGACCCAGGTTTAAATGGATGAAATGTTATGGATGAGAGGATAGCGGATTATTTTTTTGGTAAGGTAAATCTCACTAAGCAGTGGATTTCCGATCTCTTACTGGATGGGCGTCCGGTAGACGCAGCTGTCAGGTGGACAGAGAGTAAAGAACATATAAAGTCAGTAGAGAAGGCAGTGTGGCTGATGTGCTACAAAAGACAAGTCCAGATTTTGGACAAAGTCGTTGCAGCGCAGGCAGCCAAGATCAAAACCCAGGCTTCAGAGATAGAGGAAAAGGCCATGCGTGGGGAAAAGCTCATCGCAGCGCTTCACGCGCTGAATCAGGAATGCCAAACTGTAGCCAGCCAACATCAGGCTAAAATAGAGTACCTGGAATGTCAGGTTACTGAGGCAAAGTTGCGTGAAACGAGGGCACGAGAGAAAAGCGCCCGCCTCGCACAACAGCTAAGAGCGCAGGAGGAGAGAGTAGTAGAGGTCAAGGCAGCTTACAAGATGGCCATTGAGAACGGGTTTGAGGGCGCAGACCATGGCCCCTGCCAGAAGGCATTAGAAGACCTAAGAATGGCCCTGGAAAAGGCAAAAGGCATGGCATGCCTCGTAAGCCCAAAAGCGAGTCAAATAGACTTCCTGAAGGAATCCAAAAGACCGATTCCACACGAAGTAGTTGTGGCACCAGCCACTGAACCCTCAGCACCGCTTAGCTATAATGAGGTTTGGCCCGAAGGGGGGGTGGTGGAAGAAAAGGAAGCCGAGGTGGAACAGGAGGAGGAACAACCCCTGGTAGTGAAGCCGGAGCCGGCACCAATGTGTCCTACTCGGCACCAGAGGTACAATCCCACCGACACAAATGGCGCGGACGGACCCCTCCTGAACCAGATCGTGTTGCCCCACGGTGCCCAACAACTCAGAGTGATGGTGAGCCACCTCCCAAAACTCACCGAGAAGGGAGATCCCTCAGTCCATTTCAGGGAGATAGAGGAGACAGCCACCATCAATGATTGTGATGATCCTGAACAGGCAAAGATGTTGCTGTTCTCCCTGGATAGCACAATCCTTCAGTGTCTCTCAGACGGGAGTAAGAGGGGACGGAATGGGTATGTGGAACTTAGGGACGAGGTCCTGGAGGTTATGGGAGTTGATGACGGCAATCCGTTCCTCCATGTGGAAGGGACTGTGCAGCTAACTGGAGAGCCCCCACGGGTTTTCGCAAAAAGGCTGTGGCCAGTGTATCGGCGCAGCTGTCCGGGCATGCCTGAACGGGTCGCAATGAACGGTGTTCAGCGGGTTCATTGGCTCTGCTGCCTGGTTGCTAACAGCTTACCACAGATACAGGCCCAAGCCAAATCTTGGTTTGACCCCCAAGGTCCCGGTACCACAGAGGAGACGGTGCTCCGACAGCTCACCATTGCATACAAGAATTGCAGGAGTCAGGAGGCACCTCCCTCTAAAGGAAAAGTGCATGAGGCAAAACCCGCAGCCCCAAGCAAAAAGGAGTGGCATCAGGAGGGGAATCGTCCTCCCCAGGCCAAGCTCAATTGCTACGGGTGTGGGAAGGATGGACATTGGCGCAGGGACTGTAAAAATACGTGGAAGGATAATAAGGGAAGATCTCCCGCAGCTCAAGCCCAAGCCCAGACCGCCGCCCCAGAAAAGGGAACCGGTGCAGCTATGGATCCCGCTGCAATAGAGTCAATTTTAGAGACAATGCAGTCTCTTATGATCTCGCAGAGGAGGGTAGCAGCCACCACCGGTCCTGTTATTCTCGCAAACCCGACCGTTTCACCCCAATGACTAGAGCCAGCGCAGCCCGTTTACCTATGTTCACTGCGATATGAATTATGGAGATGACCCCTCGTGGAGATGGAAGTAGAGCAGGAAAGGGGGCATCGTGCACCGTGATCCACACAGCTAACCCTACCACCTCACCTCTGTCCACCGGGGTTCCATATATTCTGTCGGGCTTCACAGGTAAAGAACAGGCTGGCGCATTCTCCATCCCTCTCTCCATTCATTTAGGACCACTCCGCACCACGTGAAAGTGTATACTGATGAAGTGGGAGGTGGAGGGTGGAAAAGGGATCCTTGGGTCCGATTTCTTAGTGGAACACGGGATTCTCGTGGATCTTAGAAATCACTGTCTCTGGGGAGCAAGCACGGGTAAGAGAGGCGAGGTAGTCATCATCCCAGAAAAAGAAGGGAAAGGGACCCTATGTACCGTGAAGCCAAAAGAGGGCTACGACCTCGAGCTCATGGTCGCAAGTGTCCCACAAGATCTGCAGGCATTCGTGTCAGACCACCTGACTACGTTTGCCACTCACAAACACGATTGTGGGAGGGTCACCGGGTTTGAGGTCAGAGAAGACGGGGACCCCATGGCCCGACCCCAAAAACAGTACAACTTCCCCAGAGAAGCGGAGCCCGACATGGAGACAGCAATGTCTTCACTGGTGCAGCAGGGCATGTTGAGGCCGATAGCCACCCATGTAAACTCTCCTTTGTGGCCAGTGAAGAAGCTGGACAATTCATGGAGAGCCACGGTGGACTACAGAGTCCTCAACAGTAACATCCCAGCCTGCGCGCCGACGGTAGCAGCAGTTGCCGACCTGATAGGGAGTATTCCAGCATCCGCGACCACGTTCACAGTGCTGGATATTTCCAATGGGTTTTGGTCCATCCCTTTAAGAAGGGAGGATCAGTACAAGTTTGCCTTTACTTTTAAAGGGCAACAGTACACCTGGAACTGCTTGCCACAGGGTTTCCATAACAGCCCCAGCATTTTCCATCAATGTATGGCAGGAAGCTTAAAAGAGTTCAGCCAGCCCAACCAGCTAGTGCAGTATGTGGATGACCTGCTCCTGTTCACAGATTCCAGGGAGGAGCACGGTCCACTATTGGCCGAGCTATTGGAGCCGTTAGGCAGAAAGGGTTTCAAGGTGAACCCAAAGAAGGCACGGATTGGCCAGCAGGAAGTAAAATTCCTGGGTCTGACCATCCGCGCTGGAGAGAGAGCCATAGACAAGGCTAGATGGGAATCGGTGCAAGATCTACCGATCCCCACCACCGTAGCAGGTGTGAGGTCCTTTCTGGGACTGACCGGGTACTGCAGAGGCTTCATTGAGGACTATGCAGCCACAGCAGCCCCGCTGCTCCGACTCCTACACAAAGGAGTGGAATGGTCCTGGGATGAGGGTTGCCAGGCAGCATTTGAAAAACTCAAGGGGGACTTGCAGACCGCGCCAGCTCTGGGGGCCATAGATGGAGGAGAAGAGTTTTTCCTGGAGGTAGCAGCTAGCGGGGATAGCCTGAGCGTTGTACTGCTCCAAGAGCGACACGGCAAGCTAAGGCCGGTGGTTTACTCCTCCAGGGTGCTCACAGATGTGGAAAGGAGATTTTTCAATTGCGAGCGGCATCTTTTGGCCACGCATTGGGCTGTGAAAAGGTCTTTGATCTTCACAGGCACCTTTCCCATCACTCTCCTCACCCATCACACACCCACCCGGATGCTTCTGGATGGAAGGATTAAGGATGGGACAGTAAGCAGTGCCCGCATTGCGCGCTGGACCCTCCTCCTTTCCCAGATGGATCTGAAGGTGAAGGGTCTCTGCGAGCCCAAGCTCGCGGCCAACATGGTATATCCTGGAACAGCCCATCGGTGTTCCGTAGAAGGGGTATGGGAAGTGAACGTAGGTTTACGGGCCGGGATAAATCCCACGGGCCGCGAGATCTACGTAGACGGTTCCAGCACGGTATTCGCTTGCGAACGACTCACAGGGTGTGGAGTTTATGACCCCGCGGCAGACATTGCCCTGGCGATTAAGCTCCCCAGCACTATGAGCGCCCAGCAGGCTGAACTGTCCACGGTAGTGTACATCGTTACACACCCCGAAATCTTCCCCACCCCATACACGATTTGCTCGGACAGCATGTTCACATGCAACTCGTGCACGGAATACCTGGCCATCTGGTCTCGCCGCGGATACACCTCTGCGGACGGGCGACCCTTGACCGTGAAGCCCCTACTAGAAAAGATCCTGGCCACAGTGGGGGAGGAAGGGGAAGTCTTTATCCACAAGGTGAAGGCTCATTCCTCCACAGAACCCCGCAAGCAGGGTAACCGGCAAGCGGATACGTTAGCCAGGGAAGGTGCCCGCACCGGCACTTTCTGGGATCCCTATGGGTCCAAACCCATGGCAGTAATCCGAGGCAGGGATGGGAATCAGGGGACCACAGGGGTAACACTGCCCCCAGACCTCAAGACCGTCCAAACCCTAGATCCTGCCGTAAAAACAGTCCTCAATGCCATCACTGAGGGCAAGGAAGTAGAAGGTCCATACGGTACAGCAGCCCTTTCCGTCAAAGAAGGCATGCTGTTCCGAGAGGAACAGTGGGTTGTGCCGCAGCAGCACCAGAGGGAATTCCTTCAACTGGCCCATGAGGGTTCAGGAGCAGGACACCCCGGGCCTGAGGTCACCTGGCAATGGGTAGAACAGGCGGGATGGTGGCCAGGACTTCAGGACGATGTCCGCGAGTTCTGTGCTAATTGTCTCGTGTGCGCTGCAAACAACCCAGACCCCCAGAAAAGGAAGGTGCCCATGGGGCACATCAGGAGAGTAGAGGGACCATGGCAGTCAATACAGGTCGACTACATCGGGCCCTTCCCACCGCACAAGGAGGCTATAAGTATTGCCTTGTCCTGGTGGATGTGTTCACAAAAGGGGTAGAAGCCTTCCCATGCAAAACAGCCACGGCACTTAGTACTGCCAGGGTCTTGGTCCGGGAAGTGTTCTCACAGTGGGGACTACCATGATTTGTGGAGTCTGACCAAGGGAGTCATTTCACCGGCCAAGTGATGCAGAACACCCTCATGCTCTTAGGCATCGAAGGGAAGTGGCACGTGGCCCACAATCCTCAGTCATCCGGGATTGTGGAGCGCATGAACCGCACCCTCAAAGAAAAACTGAGGAAAGAGACGATGGACTCGCCCCAGAAATGGGCGGAGGTCCTGCCTCTAGTTCTCATGGGGATCCGGGCTAGCCAGTTGAAAAGTACGGGGTACTCCCCGCATGAATTAAGGACTGGGAGAGTCATGCGGACCCCCACCCATGTACTAGCCCCGGTGCTCACTGAGGGTCAGCTCCGAGAGGTAAATCGGGACAAGTTTGCCCGGACCCTTTTTGAGCGCCTGAAACAGATTTATGGGCAAGCGGCTGGGAACATGGGAAAGCAGCATCAGGGCAACCGGTTGCTGCTCGAACCCCATAAGACACAGGAGTGGGAAGTAGGAGATCAGGCCATGGTGAGAAACTATGCCCAAGTGGGGAGTTTAGAACCACAGTACATGGGGCCCTACAGTATTGTAGACAAAGCCAGCCTCATGGTTTATGCAATGAAGTTGCCCCGGCGCACTGAATGGTTTCACGTAAACCAGTGCAAACTATTTAAGCCGGGTGCAAAAGGAACAACAACCGAAGCCAGGTCTGAGGGTAAAAATCCTCAGCCTGAGGCGGGCAAAAAGTCACAGACCACACAGGATGGAACCGCAGCCTGCTTGAGGGGAGGAGCTGTCCCACCCACCTGGGAGGTTTCCCGATTGGCCTGGGACTCGGACGGGGAAGAGCCCGAACAGCTAGGCCCCGCCGCTGACACGATTCTGGAGGAGGTGGAGTTGGAGGACGGAGGTCCCGCCCTCAACTCAAGCGTAGGGGAGGTAGAACTTGGGGGCGGAGATTCTCCACCTGTAGGGACAGGTAGGGAGGAGTCGTCTGCCACAGACCCAAATCCCGAAGGGGCGGAGTCTGAGGGAAGGGAGCCGAAGCCGGCAGTCATGGAGGAGCCACGGGCTGTGAGGGCTAATGTCCCAACCAAAGGTCCACTCGCTAAGGGAGCCTCGCCCAAGGCACCCCCTCGCAGGTCGTCTCGGACGCCTCAGCCAGTAAAGCCCTGGCCCAATTCCCCTTACTTCAGCAGACACCGATTTGGGAAATCCCTAGAAAGACGCAGTCCCCAATTGGCAGCAAAAGGCTGCGGGGGACTCAAGCTACAGGTCAGTGTGGCCCCGCCACAGGGAGCGGTGAGCTGCAGCCCGAACAGGGATTAGGTAGGCCGCCCGGGGACGGGCGGTGCTGTACATAAGTTTAGTTAAGTTTAAGGTTGGTTAAATATAAGGTGAGTAAATTTTTAAGGTGATGGGTGTTATAAGGAATAGTTTTAGAATCTGCCCAGCATGTGTGTTTGTTTTGGATTGAGGTCGAAAGACCCGATCATGCCTTCACCTAGGCCAGAATCTCTCGGGAGCCTGGCTGTATCGTTTAATCTGTTGCAGGAACCAAAGGCACTATGGAAAGGATTCTCATCGTGTTCGCGGTGATCGGGTGTAGCTTGGCCTATCGGGGCTACACCAAGGACTCCATCGTATATGGATGTTCCGGGGACACAGCCCCCATCGCGACTGATGGGACAGGAGTACGGGACGTTGAAGAAACAGCTACCTACTTCCACGAAGGGAGGTGGCCAGGATGGCTGGGGTCGAACTCTACGGAATACTCCAGCCAGTCCGCATTTGCATACAGAGAGACTTCTCTAATGTGTCCCAGGGTGAGGATCATCGCGCCCAGAGTCAGCGTCACCGTCGGAAGGAAGATTTGTTTGGTATGCTATGGACATGTTCCTTTGGACAGATGGTGGTGGCTCCGGAAGCTGAGCAAGACCATGAAGAACTCCACGGTCGAGTGGGAGAGACTGGGTAACAATACCCATCGGACTATTACGGGGACTCATGGGGGATTGAGTGTCTGTTGGGACAAATGGTGGGAACCAGATGAGGGGATTTACATCTGTATGTAAGGTTCAGAACGCGTCTGCCCCACAGGCGTCTCCATCTTTTTCCAAAGACAGTGGCAGGATGCTGGGAAAGGGATGAGGTGGGACGTCAGCACACGGGCGTGCGGAGTCCCATACTCTCAGATCCCGGTGAATGCCACTGAGCTCATCACCCGCCCCCGCAAGCCCCTGCCCACGATTCCAGTAGCCAAAGCCCACAAGGAAGGGTGCCCCACCACTACCAAGGGACCCGGGAACGGATTGGTATTAGTGCCCACAGGTCAGGTGCTGTACCAAGGGGTGCACTACGCGGTGGCCTCGGTGATTTTAAACCTCACCGAGGTGCGATTGCCAGAGTGGTGCCCCAAGGAAACGGAGCAATTGTACCAGGTCCTGTTAACAAACATGTTCAGACAATTTTATG
The DNA here is from genome assembly GCF_052327205.1 of Somniosus microcephalus. Taxonomy (NCBI): domain Eukaryota; kingdom Metazoa; phylum Chordata; class Chondrichthyes; order Squaliformes; family Somniosidae; genus Somniosus; species Somniosus microcephalus. Next base: position 99,743,553 of record NC_140992.1, on the reverse strand, counting down.
AGTTCGACTTTGCCGATGTTGAAAGAGCCGGATTGTACACCACACCACATGAGGTCTTAGACATGGTAGGGAGACAAAGAAGGGGTACAGTCAATGATATTTTTACCGCCTTTAACACAGGGACTTCCGTCATCAACACTCTGGATGACGTGGAGCTGCAGACTCAGATCAATGGTTTAAAAGCGCGGTTAAGAAAGATACTGACGGACGAGAATAAGGTAGTGGGTTCTGAGTTAAATGAGGACCAGGCCATGACACTACACTTAAAAGAAATCATAGCTGAGCTGGAGAAACACGCTAAAATGGTAAATGCTCTCATCAGAGAGGATCGGAATGCATCAGATCAGGCTGCGCAGAACGAAGCGTGCGTGCTGTACGGGGCGTGGTTACTGGGCAAGGGCCGCAGTAATCTGGAGGATTTAAAACAAAGTTTGGTCCCCTCCTGGATCGGCAATAAGCACCTCGCAGCCCTCCACCCTTTTGAGATTGCATTAACTCCGTGCCAGCTCAGACTAGCTTCAGAGGCCTACCCAGTCCCAGTGGACTGTGGGAGGTCTAATCATACCATTATGGGTATAGTGGTAAGAATGCCGGTTATGGGAAAGACAGCTAAACCCGCCCCGGTATACAGGGTGGAGAACATTGGAGTCATTCAAGGGGGTGCACACATTCGCTATACAGCGGTCCCACCGTACGTCATTCGATGGGAGCATGCAATGATGGGTACTTGTTGAGTCTGTGTGTTCCAGTTATGCTTATTATAAATCACTGGACACAGACAACAAGAATAACTTTAACAGGTCTTTACTATTCGGAGGTCAGGGCTGAACTGCCCAGCAAATCACTACACAACGTTTATATACCGGTGTGGTCACCACCGGTATTACAGTATACAGCAGCCAAGAGAAAGTAGTACATCTCTTAAGGTAGTTCTCTTAAGGTGGAACAGGTTACATACACCACAATCCTCCCTTTTTAGCTTAACAGTGTATATCCCCATTTAACATAACATAATAACATATATATATATATATACAACTTCATGCAAAACAGTTCAAAGATTCAGTCTCTGAGGAGGCCTCCTGATCCGAGTTGGATAACGCCTTTCAGGGGTCTCTGATTCTCGTTGCTGGGGTGACTCATCTAGTTGATCTCTTATGGATTGGACATCATCATCAGGTACATTCACTTCTGAGGTAGATGCTTCAGGTTCACTAACTTCTTCCACGGTTGTCTCTGCCGTAACCATGGGTTCGACCCTTGTTCTCGATTCTACCAGTTGGTCAGCATGACGTCGTATTACATTTTCACCCATATCTACCGTGTACATCAGGGGTCCTTGTCTGGCCCGAATTGTTCCAGATTGCCATTTCTCATTTTTATAGTCCCGGGCTAACACTGGTTGTCCTATTTCGAAACTCCGAGTGGTCTTGTTATTTATATGCTGGAACTGTTTGTTTTCGACTTCCCTCCGCACATTTGGTTTTAACAAGTCCAGCCTGGACGGCAACCTCCTGTTATAGAACATCATGGCAGGACTTTGGTTTGTCACTGCATGAGTGGCGTTTCGATATGCCAGTAGCAAATTGTCCACCTTGTGTTGTAGTGGAATCTGATCTTCGCTCATGGCCTTTATTGCTTTTTTGAACGTTTGTACAAATCTCTCGGCCAACCCGTTTGTAGCCGGATGATATGGGGCAGAGGTATAATGTTTCACCCCATTCTTCTTCATGAATTTCTGGAATTCTTCTGACGCGAACTGCGGTCCGTTGTCTGAACATATTTGTTCTGGCAATCCATTTCTTGCAAATATCGTTCTTAGCACCGCGATCGTCTTTTCCGAGGTAGTGGTAGTCATCTTAATCACTTCTGGCCATTTAGAATGTGCGTCCACCGCAATTAAAAACATGGAGTCCATGAATGGACCAGCAAAGTCAATATGTACACGTTGCCATGGGGTTGAAGGCCATTCCCATGGATGCAGCGGTGCAATCGGAGGTGCATTTTGAACTTTTTGGCACCCTGAGCAGCTTTTCGTCAGATCCTCTATCTGTTGGTCGATACCCGGCCACCACACATAAGCCCTAGCAAGGCTTTTCATCTTGACTCCCCCCAGATGACCTTCATGCAGTTCCTTTAGAACTCTGGCCTAGAAATTCAGTGCCCTTAGCACCGATTTTGCGGCGCTAGAGGGCCTAGCGCTGCAATTGGCGCCGGTTCCTAAATTGCCTGGGGCCCTTCCGTGGCGGTAGACCGGTAGCGCTGCGCCGGCACCAATGACGTCATCGGTGTGCGCAGCGTCCCGGTTGCCGTGGGAACCCGGCCCCAAGCCGAAATTCAGTTGCGGCCGCCTCGCCAGTGGCAGCCGCAACTAAGACTCCGGCAAACGAGTGTTGCCGGAGTCTGCACCGGCGCTTTAAGGAGGCGCGGCGGCCGACCGCTTTCCCGCCAGCCGCCTGCCCGCAGCTCCCTCCCCGGACTTCCCCCCCCCCCGGAACAGATGCAAGCCCGGCACTTGTCTGAGGTGCCGGGCTCATTTTTGAAGAGATTTGCGCGGGCCGCGGCCGGGTGCAGGCAGCTCCTCCTTAACGGAAGGAGGAGGCCTGCACTTCCCAAGCCTGCCGCACCGCAGCGGGCGCCGCAGCGCCGGAATAGCGCCGCAATGCAGCGCGTTGCGCCAGTTTTCAGGCGCTAAAACCCTTCAGTAGCGCCGGCAGCCGTTTGGGCGCAGCGCTACTGAATTTTTGGCGCGCGCAAGGGGACTTAGCGCCAGCGCTAACTTCCGGCGCTAAAGCCCTGGCGCAGCGCAAACTCAATTTCTAGGCCTCTCTCTCTTAACTTAGGAGGAATAATCACCCTTGTTCCATACATCAATGTTCCTTGACAGACGGACAGCTGTTCTCGTCTTGCTGAGAATGCCGGTAACAGTGGATCACCATGTGCTGGCCATCCCTTCACCGTCAATTCGTAGACCCGGGACAGTGTCGGGTCGTTCCTGGTTTCTCTTTCAATACTTGCATTGGTGACTGGTAAACATTCGATGATGGTCGAGTGAAATAACTCAACAGGGTCAACCGTCGGTGCCTCCTCCGCTGTAGGTAGTGGCAGGCGCGACAGCCCATCAGCATTACCATGCTGCTTTGTACCTTTGAATTCTATCTGATATTGATGTGCCCCTAGGAAAAGGGACCATCTCTGGAGCCTCTGTGCTGTCATCACCGAAACACCCTTCTTAGGGTTAAAAATGGATACCAACGGCTGGTGGTCTGTCAGTAGCGTAAACTTTTGGCCCTGCAGGTAATGATTAAACTTCTTTACTCCCCACACAAGGCTGAGAGCCTCCCTATCTATCTGAGCATAGTTGCGCTCAGCGGAGGTCAATGATCTGGATACAAATGCGACTGGCCTCTCCAAGCCATTTGGCAACTTGTGTGAGAGTACTGCCCCAATACAATATGGAGAAGCATCACAAGCCAAACGAATAGGCAGCGTTGGGTTGAAGTGAGCCAACACTTCCTCTGAGGTGATCAATGCCTTGCTTTTGCAAAAGGCCCTCTTACAGTCCTCGCTCCACTTCCATGGTATTCCCTTCTGCAAAAGAGCGTTCAGCGGGTGCAGCACCGTGGATAAATTTGGCAGAAACTTATGGTAATAGTTAATCAACCCTAGGAACGACCTCAACTGGGATACATTATCCGGAGCGGGAGCCTTCACAACAGCTTCGATCTTGTCAGGAGACTTATGAAGCCCCTCCTGGTCAATCACATGACCACAGTACGAGATCCGCTTCTGAAAGAATTCACATTTCTGGCGATTAACTCGAAGTCCATATTCTTTCAATCTGGTGAGCACCAGTTCCAAATTTGCAAGATGTTCCTCATCATCATCTCCTTTAATCAGAATATCGTCCAGGTAACATTGTGTGCCTGGAATTCCCTGTAATACCTGCTCCATGGCCCTCTGCCAAATTGCTGGAGCCGATGCCACTCCAAAAACCAGTCTATTATACTGATACAAGCCTCTATGCGTGTTGATCGTGAGATACTGGCGTGACTCTTCCTCAACTTCCATCTGTAAGTACGCCTGCGCCAGGTCTATCTTGGTGAAGTGTTTCCCGCCAGACAACGAAGCGAAAATATCCTCAATCCGCGGAAGCGGATATTGCACCGTGTGAAGCACCGGATTAACAGTGATCTTGAAATCTCCACAGATGCAAACCTTCCCCGGTTCCCCCGGCTTGTTGCTCGATGAACGCTTCATGACGGGAACAATGGGCGTGGCCCATTCACTCCAGTCCACCTTTGACAGTACTCCGGACCGTTCTAGTCCTTCCAGCTCAGCTTCCACAGCAGGTCGTATCGCATAAGGTACCGGTCTGGCTTTGAAAAATTTTGGATTTGCATGTTCTTCAACTTTGATGTTTGCCGTAATTCCTTTCAGTGTTCCCAGTCCCTGCTGGAACACCTCTTTAGCATCGTCCAATATTCTGGACAGTCGTTTAGGTTTGACATCTTCCTTTTTGCCGGAATCTACAGTTAGTGCTTTTAAGGAATGCCAGTCCATATTTATTCTCCTGATCCATTCCCATCCCAGTAATGGTGGACCTCCCTCAGGTAACACATATAAGTCCATTCCTCGGCTTTCTTTATCCTTGTGGACCACCTTTACCTTTATCTTTCCAATGAGGTATACTCTTTGCCCCGTATATGTTTTCAAAACAATCTCCGTATCCCTTAAGGGAATGTGTGGAAATAACCTTTTGTAATCTTGCTTATTCATGACCGTCAATGCCGATCCAGTGTCCAATTCCATCTTCACTTGGACTCCTGCTATCTGAAGTGTGACCCAGATAGTTTGGTGGTCTGCTGTGTTACCCACATTATGTATTCTTAGACAACCCAGTTCCTTACTGCTGGAGTCTGAATCCGTCTTCTGTTCATCCGAACTGTTCTCTGTCACCTTGTGTACCTTTTTGCACTTTTCCTGCGGTGACTTTTTGCTGCTGGTCTTCTTACCTGACCGGCATACTTTAGCTATGTGACCGAGCTTGCCACATTTTCTGCATTCCTGATTTTTGAACCAGCACTGGTTCTGATCGTGCGTTGTCCTTCCGCAACGATAACACTTTACTGCACCCAATGCCATTTGATTGGTGCTGAGTTCCGATGACCTTAGTTGCATTTCCACGGTGCCTCTTGCTGCGGCCTCGTGCGATGCTGCAATGGTGACAGCTTTCTCAAGCGTAAGGTCCTTTTCTTCTAGCAGACGCTTTTGTGTTCCTTCTTTTAATAATCCACACACGAATTTATCTCTCAGAGCATCTGCTAGTCCTGTACCAAACTGACAGTACTTTGATAGCTTACACAGTTCAATTAAGAATTCAGCGTTGCTTTCCTCTTTCAGCTGCGTTCTGCTGTAAAATTTAAATCGTTCCGCTATCATCAGCGGCGTGGGGTTTAAATGTTCTTGCAGGATCGTAACAATTTTCGCGAAAGTCTGATCCGTCGGTTTATCTGGTGCTATCAGATGCTTCAATAACCCGTACATCTTCGCCCCCATTGAGTTTAATAATGTTATTGCTTTCTTATCATCTGGTACTTCATTTGCTGTACAATAAACTCCAATGCGTTCTACATACGTGGTCCAATCTTCAACATCACTGTCAAAAGCAGTGATGTTACCGTGTTTAGGCATCCTTGAGATTTTCTTTAACTATTTTATTTTCCCAAAATGGCGGCTTCCCGCGCTTGTCTTCTTCTCCCGCCTACTAAAATGGCGGCTTCCCGCGCTTGGCGGTTTTTCCCGCGCTCGTCTTCTTCCCCCGACGACTACAATGGTGGCTTCCCGCGTTTGCCTTCTTCCCCCGCTGGCTGCAATGGCGATTGCCGTGCTGCTGCCGTTCTCGCCTCCCCAGCGGTTCTCAATTCCCCGACGCTGCGTTTTGCTCCCCCGCGGGTCCCGTGGGCATTCACGCTTCCCCTGCTGTTGCGCCTCTCAGCCCCGCTTGCAGGCCGGTCCTTTACACTGGCTACGGTTGAGTTCTCCGCGGTTCTCGTGGCCTTAACGCTGCCCCAGTCGCTGCGCCTCTCGGCCCCGATTGCAGCCCGGCCCTTTTCACCAGCCGCGGTCGAGTTCTCCGCCCTTTTGCCTCCGTTTCCCCTCCCCTACTCCACAGCCAACGCGGCCGACTTTCTGCTCGTGTCGCTGATCAGCTTACCCACCACCATGGTAGAAGGGATGATCACTGCCTGTCGCTGATGGAGGGCTTCGTGGTCAGAATTTTTATTTTTAACCTGGTTTCTCGATGCCTCCCGTGCGATGTGGTGCTCAGCAGGATGATGAGGGCGGATGCCTCTTCTCGACGCCCATTCTGAGGACGAAGCTGCCTTGGATGTAAAACTGCCGCAGGGTAAGATCGGACTCGTCGCCACTGTTGAGTCTGTGTGTTCCAGTTATGCTTATTATAAATCTCTGGACACAGACAACAAGAATAACTTTAACAGGTCTTTACTATTCGGAGGTCAGGGCTGAACTGCCCAGCAAATCACTACACAACGTTTATATACCGGTGTGGTCACCACCGGTATTACAGTATACAGCAGCCAAGAGAAAGTAGTACATCTCTTAAGGTAGTTCTCTTAAGGTGGAACAGGTTACATACACCACAGTACTGAGCTCTCGGGGTGCCGGAGCCGGGGAGCACACATCATCCTGTGTCCCCAGCACTTGAATGTCTATTCGAAACCACAGTGCGGGTTCAGAACTGCTGGCGCGAAGCCTATAAATTGCACCATGGAGGCAATGGCACAAAGCCATGTGCCCCCGCAGGTGGCATATATAGGAGGTGGGACATACTGTGTCACCACTGCAGCACCCCACTACCAACATGGACAGCATGGCTGGTGCCCGGTCAGTGACAGCAGTTTCTGCTTCAAACCCAAGGCAGAAGTTCAAGTGGCCCAAGAGCGAATTGTCCCCATTCCTGAACCGTCCACTGTTCACCTCACTGTCAAGAAAAATTTCACCAATCTGCAACCATTCATTGCACATTTTGGCTATATCATTCCGCCTCTCCCTGAACACCTCACCAAGATACTGAAAGCTGTTGCCGTTTCACAGAAACATTTTTACACGCTGGAGCAGAAGACTTTAGAAATAGGGGCAGACATATTAGATATAGTGACCCCACAGTGGTGGGACCTGTTCACTAATATAGAAGTCCCTTCTTGGATTAGGATAGCCTCCCACATCCTCATAGTATGTCAGATTTTTATTGTGATTCATTTACTCTTTGTACATTGTAAGAGGGACAAACGTTTCCAGAAGTATGAGAACAGAGGGGAATGGAGGGAGCATTATGTGCGGGTAGACGAGGAGACACCCGTTTGAATTTTTGCTGCTATGTATAGAGTTAAAGTTTCCCTCCCTCCTCTATTTTTGATAGTATTCATGTGTGATTTTGTGTGTATTTTCTTTCTTTATTATTTTAATTGAAGTTTATTATGTGTGTTGTTGTTAATAAAAATAATATGTATGAGCCAGGTGGTGTAGGGGTATTAGGCCCCCCTCCACGCCTGGAAATGTGTGTGTCAGATTTTAATTCCAATGTATTGCCAACTATAGATGCTTAATGTACACATGTGGGTTTTTCTGAAATGGGAAATGCATGTGTCGTGGGGTCATAGATAGGTAAATACAGGGAATGGTTTGATTGTGGAGTCAGAAAATTTTGCTCACCCAGAATTATGATACTTCAAGCAAGTTATAGTATCATCAGGGGGGGGAATAGAATTCACAAAATTGAATATTGTCCTATAAGGGTCTATTGCCAGAAAAGGCCTTAACTTTAAAGACTGTTTTAAAAGAAGCCCAGAAAAAGGGGCACACAAAATGGCCGCCAGACCCCGTGACCAGCTTTTGGGACACTTTAAAATGGTTCCTGCAGTCCTCAGACAGCTTTTGTGGATTCAGCCCACAGTAGGTTCTGGAAGGCAGTTTCAGGGAAAACAAAACCAGACAGAGCCCCATACATATAGATTGGATGCAGATCTGATCAGATCGGCCTGTAGATAAAGGCCATCTAAATGTTTACCCAGACAAAGGGGAAGAGATTCAAGTTCAAAGGAGGACATTAAAGACAATACAGGGTCATTCCAGACCAGAGATGGCAGTTACCGGCCATCCCGAAGATACTTTAAAAACAAAGACTACCCCGCTGTGCTACAAGCCCGCCAAAAGTTAAACAAAGACTAACCTTGATTTGGCGGGAGATAAGGGCCTCTTTGTAAAGTATAACTGGAGTCCTGGGGTAGCGTTGAGGGGCAGAGGAAGGAATTCGGATCGGAGTCCTGGGGTAAAAGCCCGGAGGGAGAATTGGGATCGGAGACCATCGGGTTCTCGATAGCCATTGAGGAGCATCAACTTCATTGGGGCAGAGTTCGAGTGGAGACGACGGAGGATCGAGATTCGAGAGGTTTGAGAGGGGAGATCAAGTCAGCATCCAGCCCCGGGGTAACTGTCAGGAGATCATCGACCAACCCCGGGATGTTGACGAGACGAGAAGAAACCCATATGACAATGGTAAAACAGATGGCCTCTCTCCACACCGATGTCCAGGCCTGCTAACATCCAGCCTGTCCGAGTCCATTACCCCGAGGGAGGAAAGAGTGTGTCGCAGCCCACTGCGTTCCACTGACCACGTGGAGACAGGGCGCCTGAGAGGATCAAAATGCAGACTTCAAAACCTCTATGTTTCTAACTGGGATTGGGGAGCATGTTTCTGGCCCCTCGTAATCTAATCTAGCTAGGCTTAGGGGGTGGGCATTTTGGGAAAATTTAACAATGAGTTGTTGTCCCTCGATGTTCCGTGTGTTTCCATATTTCAGGATGAACCTTGTAAAACATAATATGCCTGTAGATATGTTGGTTAGTACTGTATTATGATTTGTTTTTCCCTCTCATGTACCTTATTGGCTGATATTCAATTTTTCCTTTGTGCAATAAAATTTCATTTTGTTTCATTAAACTTTGGTCTATAGAGTATTCTCTGCATTGTAGTTCCTGCCTCAAAGTCCAGTGTATAGAACCTAAGGGGTGAGTGGGTCGAACCACTCGGTGTATTACTGTGCAAGAGAACGAGGCCTCTAGAGAGAGAGAGAGAGAGAGAGACCTCAGCGATCGAAAACACCTTACAATCCGGATATTGAATATACGCATACTGGGGATTAGCATGGAGGAGTTGTACTTCCTCCACCAGTGGATCAGTCCTGTGGCCTCTCACATAAGAACATAAAAACATAAGAAATAGGAGCAGGAGTAGGCCAATCGGCCCCTCGAGCCTGCTCCACCATTCAATAAGATCATGGCTGATCTGATCCTAACCTCAAATCTATTATCACTCTATATCCCTCCCAAACCCATGTGATCTCCTGGGAGAGGCGAAAAACCAGGTAAAAAACCCAATGGCCAATTTGGGAGAAAAAAATCTGGGAAATTCCTCTCCGACCCATCTAGGCGATCGAAACTCGTCCAGGAGATCACTGTCCCTATATTTTCTATAGTACTTACCTTCTGTAAAAGGTGATCTCCACCCCAGTCAGGAACAGGATTAGAACCATCCACTGAAATCTAACACATAATTAGAACACAAGAAGTAGGAGCAGAACCAGGCTACATGGCCCCTGGGCCTGCTCTGTTACCCACAGGGCCATGACCGTTCCGAACATAGACTCATGTCCAATATCCTGCCCGCTCCCCGTAACCCCTAATTCCCTTTACTTCTAAGAAACTGTCTATTTCTGTTTTAAATTTATTTAATGATGTAGCCTCCACAGCTTTCTGGGGCAGCAAATTCCACAGACCTACTACCCTCTGAGTGAAGAAGTTTCTCCTCATCTCAGTTTTGAAAGAGCAGCCCCTTATTCTAAGATTATGCCCCCTAGTTCTAGTTTCACCCATCATTGGGAACATCCTCACCACATCCACCCGATCAAGCCCCTTCACAATCTTATATGTTTCAATAAAATCGCCTCTCATTCTTCTGAACTCCAATGAGTAGAGTCCCAATCTACTCAACCTCTCCTCATATGTCCACCCCCTCATCCCCGGGATTAACCGAGTGAACCTTCTTTGTACTGACTCAAGAGCAATATGTCTTTTCTTAAATAACAACAGAAAATGCTGGAAAAACTCAGCAGGTCAGGCAACATCCGTGGACATAAATTTGAGTTGACGTTTCGGGTCGAACCCTTCTTCAAAACTGGAAAGAAAAGATAGATCGGAGGCAGGGCTGCGATCGGACAAAAGAATAAAAGAAACAAAAGAAGTAAAAAAGAGACAATAAAAGGCATTAGAAGCTAGATGAGATGGTAATAGGCTGAGATTAGGTGTAAAGTGTACTGGCAGGGCAAGAGATAGCTGCCAGGTGTGAGAGAGAAACAAAAGGAAAAGGTGGCGGGGGGGGAAAGGAGTGGAAAAATTACAAGAAAAAATGAAATAGGGGCCGAGGTTATGATCTGAAATTGTTGAACTCGATACTGAGTCCGGAAGGCTGCAAAGTGCCTAATCGAAAGATGAGGTGCTGTTCCTCGAGTTTACGTTGAGCTTCCGTGGAACAATACAAGAGGCCAAGGATGGTGAGGTCCGAGTGGGAATGGAGTGGTGAATTAAAATGACAGGCGACCGGAAGCTTGGGGGTCACCCTTATGGACTGAACGGAGGTGTTCCACAAAGCGGTCACCCAATCTGCGTTTGGTCTCCCCAATGTAGAGGAGACCGCATCGTGAGCAGCAAATACATTATATTAGATTGCGAGAAGTACAAGTAAATCGCTGTTTCACCTGGAAGGGGTGTATGGGGCCCTGGACAGTGGGAAGGGGGGAGGTTTAGGGGCAGGTGTTACATCTCCTCCGCTTGCACGGGAAGGTGCCAGGCGAAGGGGAAGGGCTGTTTGGGGTGATAGAGGAGTGGACTAGGGTGTCTCGGAGGGAGCGGTCCCTGCGGAATGCTGAAAGGGGAGGGGAGGTGAAGATACGTTTGGTGGTGGGATCACTTTGGAGGTAGCGGAAATGCCGGAGGATGATCCGTTGAATGTGGAGGCTGGTGGGGTGAAAGGTGAGGACAAGGGGAACACTACCGTGGTTCCGGGAGGGAGGGGCAGGGGTGAGGCAGAAGTGCGGGAGATAGAACTGACACGGTCGAGGGCAGTGTCAATCATGGTAGAGGGGAATCCTCGGTTGCGGAAAAAGGAAGACATGTCTGAAGCACTGGTGTGGAAGGTGGCATCGTTGGAGCAGATACGGCGGAGATGGAGAAACTGGGAGAATGGAATAGAGTCCTTACAGGAAGCGGGATGGGAGGAAGTGTAGTCCAGGTAGCTGTGGGAGTCAGTGGGCTTGTAGTGAATATTGGTCGATAACCTATCCCCAGAGATGGAGACGGAGAAGTCGAGGAAGGGAAGGGAAGAGTCAGAGATGGACCATGTGAAGGTGAGGGAAGGGTGGAAATTGGAGGCAAAGTGAATGAAATTGTCAAGTTCGGGACGAGAGCAGGAAACGGCACCGATACAGTCATCAATGTATCGGAAAAAGAGGTGAGGGAGGGGACCCGAGTAGGACTGGAACAAAGATTGTTCCACATAGCCCACGAAAAGGCAGGCATAGCTAGGACCCATGCGGGTACCCATGGCAACACCTTTGATTTGGAGGAACTGAGTGGAGTTAAAGGAGAAGTTGTTCAATGTGAGAACAAGTTCAGCCAGGCGGAGGAGGGTGGTGGTGGATGGGGACTGGTCGGGCCTCTGTTCAAGGAAGAAGCGGAGCGCCCTCAGGCCATCCGGGTGGGGGATGGAGGTGTAGAGGGAATGTACGTCCATGGTGAAAAGGAAGTGGTTGGGGCCAGGAAACTGGAAACTGTTAAAGTGGCGGAGGGCGTCCGAAGAGTCGCGGATGTAGGTGGGAAGAGACTGGACAAGGGGAGAAAAGATAGAGTCAAGATAGGAAGAGATAAGTTCCGTGGGGCAAGAACAGGCTGAAACGATGGGTCTACCAGGGCAGTCCTGTTTGTGGATCTTGGGAAGGAGGTAGAAGCGGGCTGTGCGGGGTTGGGGAACTATGAGGTTGGTGGCAGCGGGGGGAAGATCTCCAGAGAAGATGAGGTCAGTGACCGTCTTGGAAACAATGGTTTGATGTTCGGTAGTGGGGTCATGGTCCAGGTGGAGGTAGGAGGAGGTGTCGGAGAGTTGGCGTTCAGCTTCCGCTAGGTAGAGGTCAGTGCGCCAAACAACAACAGCACCACCCTTGTCAGCGGGTTTAATGACAATGTCAGGGTTGGATCTAAGAGAATGGAGTGCTGCAAGTTCAGAGGGAGGTAGGTTGGAGTGAGTGAGGGGAGCAGAGAAATGGAGACGGCCGATGTCACGGCAGCAGTTAGCGATGAAAAGATCTAGAGAGGGTAAGAGGCCAGGGGAAGGGGTCCAGATAGAACGGGAATTCTGCAAGCGGGAGAAAGGGTCAGTTGTGCGGGGGGAAGACTCCTGGCCAGAGAAGTGGGCACGGAGACGAAGGCGACAGAAAAAGAGCTCAACATCGTGCCGAGCTCGAAATTCATTGAGGTGGGGGCGTAAGGGGATGAAGCTCAGGCCTTTGCTGAGGACTGATCGTTCAGGGTCAGAGAGTGGAAGGTCAGAGGGGATAGTGAAGACGCGGCAGGGGGTGTGTGAGGGTGCCAGTCAGTTCCTTTTTGTAACCTTTAGATGGCACCTTCACTGTGTGTTCCTTTGTTAATTGTTTCTAGTTTTCTTTGTTAATTGCTTCTTGTTTTCTGTGTTAAGTCTTAACGGCCTGTTAGCTGTTCATGGGTTTCACCTGGTGTCTTGGTATATAAGTTCTGTTGTTTCACTCTTTGGTCAGTCCTCACTAGGGTGAACCAGGGAGTTAGTCTTGACAATGTTCCTTGTCTTGACTAGGTGCTCTGTGTGACTAGCCTGTCCTCTATGGCAGCTTGCCTTTACAAGCTGGCTGCCATAGTTCTCTTGAGCTATGTATCTAAGTCTGTGTTCTAGTTCTCTCGAGCTATGTATTTAAGTCTGTGTTCTAGTTCTCTCGAGCTATGTACCTAAGTTTGTGTTCTAGTTCTCTCGAGCTATGTATCTAAGTCTGTGTTCTTGTCTTTGGATATAAGATGTATTTAAGTCTGTTGTTCTGTTAGGTTGCTTGTCTTGGTAAGGTGCTGTTTGGACTAGCGTGTTGCTATGTGGGAGCCGTTGGAATCTTGTCTTGAGCTTTGCATTGGTAAGCCGATTACCCTTGGGGTAGCTTGTCTGGAGTTTAGCCTCAGCAAGCCGGTTGCCCCTTGTGGTAGCTTGTCGCAAGCTCAGTATAGACAAGTGGGCTTCCTCATGGAAGCTGTCCTGAGTTCCTATCTTGACTAGCTGTCTTGTAACTTGTCTCTAGTTCTTATGTTTCTGTCTCGAGTTCTCTTGTCTCTAGTTCTTATGTATATTGCTGTGTTAATCTAGTTATGTGTGAATCTAGTAAAGTTCAAACAAAGTACTGTATATGTGTCTCTTGTCTGGTTTCTGCACTTGGGTCCAGAACCTACCTCGCCCGGAGAGCACGGCCTCGTATTTATACGGCCCCGTGGCTCCCCAACCCTGACAGGGTGAGATTGGGAGAAGGGGGATCAGAGGAAAGTGAAGGGGAAGAAGGTTCCGGAGGGGCGTTGGTGTCCAAGATTTGATGAAGCTTGCGATCCTTGACATCGGAAAAGAAGAAGAAAAGTTTTTTGTTGAAGCGTCGGATGAGTCGAAGGATGAAATGGAACTGTGGACCCGGATAGCTTTGAGATAGAGTGCGCCGGTGTTGCGGAAGAGAGAAGTCGAGAGTGTTCATGTGGCGCCGCATGGCGTTGAGCGTGGATCTCAGGATGCGGCGAGAGCAGTAGTTTGAGGAACGATGAATATCTTGGAGATATTTGTAATCCTGGGTGGATCTGAAGCAGGAAGGGTGGAAGTTTAGTTGGAATCCACGTGGAATAAGTCAGAACCGGAGACAGTTGCTGAGGAAAATGATGTGGCTGTGAAACCGAGTCTTGGCAGATACCTGATCAAACACGAGAAGGGAAACTGAAAGTAATGAAGATGAACAAGGTTGAAGAGCCAAACGGAGATCCCGTCGAAGAGAAGAGCAGAACTTCTTCAAGGTAGGCATTCCTAGAAGAGGTGTGGCAGTGAACCAAACACTAGTACGATAGCAAAATACTGCGGATGTTGGAAATCTGAAATAACAACAGAAAATGCTGGAAAAACTCAGCAGGTCAGGCAACATCCGTGGACAGAAATTTGAGTTGACGTTTCTTAAGTATGGATACCAAAACTGTATGCAGTATTCCAGGTGCGGTCTCACCAATACCTTGTACAACTGCAACAATACCTCCCTGTTTTTATATTCTATCCCCCTAGCAATAAAAGCCAACATTCCATTGGCCTTCTTGATCACTTGCTGCATCTGCATGTCTGCGCAACAACACAGGGCCTGTGGTCGTCAACCATGTGGGTAACATTGCTCCATTATTAGCTTTTCTTGGAAAACTAAACATCCTTTCATGAGGGGTGGCATTCCTTGCTGTACACAAAAGAGACCTTATGGAATGCAGCACGTCTGGCAGGACATCCTGCCAGCGAGAGGTCGGCAGGCCTCACGACTTCAGAGACAGTATGATAGCCTTCCACACTGTCGCATTTTCTTTCTCGACCTGCCCATTACCACGAGGGTTATAGCTGGTAGTTCTACTCATTGCAATCCCTTTTGATAGCAAAAACTGTCGCAATTCTTCACTCATAAAGGAAGAACCCCTATCACTATGTATATAGTTAGGCATGCCAAACAAGGAAAACAGTTGACAGAGGCATTTAATTACAACAGCACTAGTCACATCCGGACAGGGGATAACAAAAGGGAACCGAGAGTACTCGTCTATAATATTATAAGAAAATAGACATTACGGTCGCTCGATGGAAGGGGACCTTTAAAATCGAGACTTAAACGCTCAAATGGTCGAGTTGCTTTAATAAGATGAGCTGGCTCGGACGGCTTATAGAAGCAGGGTTTGCATTCAGCACAAACACGACAGGTTCTGGTCATTGTCCGGACCTCCTCAATAGAGTAGGGTAGATTGTGGGACTTAATGAAGTGGTTCATTCTGGTAACCCCAGGGTGGCAGAGTGCGTCGTGGAGACTTTGAAGCTTATCTATACCTAGACTAGCACATACTCCTCGTGACAAAGCATCCGATGGCTCATTAAATACTCCAGGCCTGTACTGAATATCATAGTCATATGTTGACAGTTCTATTCGCCATCTTAAAATCTTATCATTTTTGATCTTGCCTCTCTGCTTAGTGTTGAACATAAAGGGCACGGATCGCTGGTCAGTAATGAGAGTAAAACGTTGGTGTACTGGTCGCGCTAGACGTGCTCCTATCTAGTTATCCAGCAAGTTAAACACTTATTCAAAATAATTCTTCATGAAGCCGTTTGCTGTTTGAAGCCTTTACTTGAACAAATTTGTGAAACTGTAAACAAAGATAAAGTATGCTTTGTACATAAACTGAGTGCTATACATTCGATATTACATAAGATATAACATATTTACAACAGTAGAATAGATTAATTGTATAACTAATTAACATTTGGACTCACTTCTGTAACTATCAAATATTAACCTTTTATAAACATAGGCCTAGAAATTGGGTTGGTAGTGCTGGCAGTGAGCGCCTAAAGAGACCTAGAATTGGGGCGAAGCCCTATGTTGGGGCGAACGCTATGAGGATAGCGCCGACTCGGAAATTGACTATATATTTAGCGTCTGCGCTAAGTGTTTGCGCGCGCCCGCGAGCGCAAACAGCTCATGATGTCATTTCAGTGTGCAACGCCTTTTAGGAGCGCCTGAGTGCATATTGGGTGGCGCCCGGAGCCTTAGCGCCCAGCGCTATTAGTGACAGTTCAAGGGAGGGCTAACAGGCCCTTCTCGGAGTAGGGCGGCGCTATTTAAAGGGGACAGCTCTGGTGCAGAATCTTCTGCTACTTGGCCTGCTCATTGCGATCGCTGCTAGAGAGAGTTGGCAAGCTAATGTGGAGCGGAGTTCTGGGATTTGAGCTTTACAGTACTTGGGACCTTCAACCCTGTCCGAAGCACTTGCAGCACTACACCTAAAAGCCTTTTGACCAACTGGCATCGGAATGGGAGCTTGTTTGGAGGGCGACGGCCTCATCGCCCAACACTGTGAAGGGGCAGAGAGATGGCGGGAGAGAGGGCCGGGATTGGCCAGAAGGAGGAGGGGCAATGGAGGTTGGCCAATCCGACGGGATGCTGCGAGGGTCTTTAGGCAGCAGGTGACAAGCCTTGACATGTCGGAGGAGCAGTGTTTGCGAAGGCTCCGAATCTGGAGGGAGATTGTTACTGATCTGTGCCACCTGCTTGGTCAGGATCTGCAGCCGCGTGAACGCTGCAGAACCTCTCTGTCCGTGATGGCTACACTGACTGAAGGCCTCCATTTTTATGCCAACGGATCCTTTCAGTCAGCCATTGGGGACAATGCGACTGTCGCTCAGGCTGCAGTCCGCTGTTGCATCCGGCAAGTGACAGATGCCCTTTATAGGTGAACGCGTCCATTCATTACCTTCCCTCGGACCCTGCACAAGCAGGCGGAGGAGGAGGAGTATGAGGAGGAAGATGGAAGGGCTGCTGAAAGTGGAAGGTCCATACGTCAGAGGCTCCTCTGGACTTGTCTCGACACCCCTGTGGCGGAATGATGAGAGTCTTACCTCATGCGCACTTTGGATGTTTGAGGGCCTCTGCATGCCAACATCACTGAAAGTAGTCACATGCACCAAGCAACATTTAAACTTCTGTTTATTGACACAAAAATCTTTCATTACAGCTAAACAACGTAAAGTGAGCAGAAACCATAACTTCCAAAATAAATGTGACCTGTTCGGCAAAACTCAACAAAAATCTGCACCTATAACAGCAGGTGAGGGTGTCCTTGAATTTGGACAAACAAACGTCTCAGCACCTCCCTCTACAACTGGCCCCTTGAGGGAGAACGACCTCTCGTTCGCGCCCGGCCCCTTCCCTCCCTGCTGCTCCTACGTAATTGCACCCCAGTGGCGGCCTCAAGGCTGGGGGACGCTTGCCGACTGTCTGGAAGCGCAGAAGCCCCTGAGGTACGGCCTGGCCAACCTCTGGGCTTGGAGGGTGCGGACGCAGGATGCTTGCTTTGAGCATGGCTGGAAGCAGTGTGGGCTGCAGGTGGTGGCAGCTGCAATGCAGGCGTCCCAGCACTGGCATGTGCAATGGTCTCCTGACGAGAGAGGACACCTGCACCATGGTCGGACGACACACTGGCTATCTGAGGGGAGCGGCTCGGCTCATCCGCCACAATCGCAGGCTCCACGGATTCCTGGCCTTGTACGGGAGTGGAAGGGCCCAGGGTGATCCTATCTGATGCAGAGAGGGTGGCTGCAGTGAGACATCGTGTTGCGTCAATCTGGCTGTGGAGGAGCCCAGCAAGTGAATGCGTGGCAACAGCGAGGACCTGTGTGCCAGGTGCCAGTGCTTCGGAAAAGGCCTGGACAGTTCTTCCCATGGCTTCAGACAAGGCAGGAGCCGACCGGTCCACTGCCTCGGACAAGCCCTGCACAGACCTTTCCAGGGATTGTCCGAATCCCTGAACAGTCCTTTCCATTGCCGACTCAAAGCCGTGGACAGTCCTCTCCATTGTTAGGCCGAAGCCCTGGATAGTCCTGTCCATTGTGGCCCCGAAGCCCTGGATAGACCTGTCCATTGTTTCCCCGAACACCTGGAGAGACCTGTCCATTGTTGCGCCAAAGCCCTGCAGAGTCCTCTCCATTGTTGCCCCGAAGTCCAACATACTCCTAGCCAATGAATCTATTGACTCCGGCATCTTCTCCACTGCAGCCATCAGCTCTGTGTGTCTGGCCCGGGCCTGTTTACTCATCTCTGCCAGGTGACAGACCTCATCTGCACTCTGTGCAGCAGTCATGACGACCTGCCTTGCCCTGCGGGGAGACGGTGGCCGAACTTGCCTATCCCCCCTGCGTTGCTCCATGCCGCTTGGTCCGGCAACTGGTTCATCTTCAGAGCCACCCCCCTCCCCTCCAGGGGACTACTATCCCCAGTCTGCAGATGTCTCAGCTCCCCGGATTCTGCAACGGCTGGTCCGGATTCCTCCTGGTCCTCGCCTCCGGTGGCACTGGCACTGGCAGCTTCAGCGTGTTGAGCCCGAGTTGTTGCTGCTTCATCTGAAAGTGGGAGGTGGAAGAGTGGCTTTAGCAAAAGGACAGGTTTGCTGAAAGGTATGCCAGATTGCGGCATGGCTCTGACATGGCTGCACACTGAGGATGCATGCTGGCGGGGGGACCAAGTGGAAGGCAACAGGTGGAAAAGGTAAGAGTCTTACCCTCGCTGTCGGTAATGGGGTCGGCAGATGCAGTGGTCACTGGACCAGACAGACGTCCTCCAAGTATCTGGTGCACTCTCTCCTCCAGATCCGTGAGAGTGACCACTTGTGCAGGTCTGCCACCGGTTCGACGCTGTTCTTTTCTAATCTGCGCCATCTTGGACTGCAGGGGAAAGAAGGGGAGGTTCTGTTACATGAGGCCTTGAGACATCATTGCATGCCCCCCATTGTGCAAGAGCCCTTACATGAGGCCTTGAGACATCTGTCCATGTGTCTGCCCAGAAAGGGCCATGGGTGCATACTGACAGATGGCCAGTGGCGCATCATTGCAGCAGGGTGCCCGAAGTCAGCTGCAGATGGAGGGAAGCACAAGTTTGGTAAACCATCACTCACCCTAACGATCCGTGTGAGGTCGTTGAATTTCTTCCTGCACTGAACAGGGGTCCTGGTCGCCATGCTGCTGGAGTTGACCCTCACAGCAACCTCCCTCCAAGATCGTCAATAAGCCTTCTGATTGGCCTCTTGCCATTATCCGGGTACAGGACCTGTCGACGGTGTTCAACTGCAGCCACCAAGTGGTCCAGAGCCTCAGTGCTGAAGCACTCTGCTCTCTGCCTAACCTTCTCCATAATGAACAATTTTGCACCGCCAGACAAGGGCAAGCGCCAAATCTGAGGCCTACAGGGCGTTGGGTGTTGAAGCTCAGTCTGACTGACCCACCCCTTTAAGAGCCAGCCGGCGCCTGCAGGTCTTGTGCTTTGCCGTAATTGAGTTCACCTGCGCTGCGCCCGTCCGTGTCAAAATTGAGTAGCGCCTGACCTTTTGCGCCTTAAGAGCACCGTGCAACGGCTGATTTAGCGCCTCAATCCCCTTTGGGGGCGATGCAACCCAATATCGTGCCAGGCGCGGATAGTTCTCGTCTGGCTATAAACTTAGCGCATCGCCAGTTCTAACACCTCAAGCGGGGCTATACCCAATTTCTAGGCCATAGTGTTATCAAAATACTACTCTGACAATGTTGCTATTATGCTAACAAACAATGATACTCACAGATATTGCGCTTGGCCTAACATAGAACATCAGATTACATTGGGTTGTGAATCCCTTATGGAATCATCCATTACTGCCAGGTTCTTCCTGGAATTCTACTTCCTGGGAGTTTGCTTCCTGAGTCACACAGGAAGAAAGGTACGAAGGTCAAATGACCTCTCACAGGAAGAAAGGAACAAAGGTCAAATGACCTCACACAGAAAGAAAGGAACAAAGGTCAAATGACCTATGTTTCATACAAACACACTGCTAACACAATAACCACCACCAGAGGGTGCTATCTGCATGTAAAAATGTCCAGAATGTCACTGCTATACGATAGCTACCACCAGAGGGTCCAGAACACTCCCCGTCTGGGGTCGTTAACGACTCCACATAGTCCTGTGGTGATTATTCTTTGTTAGTAAGAAGTATTGTGATTGGTTGTTTGTTTCCTGCCTTGGGATATATGCTGTAATCTCATTGGTAGTTGATGTCATGTGATTTGTGGTGGCCATCTTAAATTCAGTTCTTTCTAGCTTTGGTTGGGACTGGGTGTGGAAAGATGTGCTACAGGATTTTAAAGTTAATAAAGCCTAGATTAGAAAGGCAAATCTATTCTTTATTTCAATTTATTAACTTTATGTCAGAATGGAGCGATATCTTCAACCAGAACGATTCAATGCTGACCCTAATTCTGCTGGAGTGGATGATAAATGGAAACACTGGTATTGTACATTTAAAAACTTTTTGGGCGTGTTGGATCAAGAGTCTCTAAATAAGTTGAATATGCTGATCAACTACATTGCTCCGGATGTGTATAAGTATATTTTGGACTGTAAAACTTACGAAGTGGCTATTTCTACATTGGAAAAGATTTTTGTTAAACCAAAGAATGAGGTATTTGCACGTCACCTTCTATCTGCCCGTAGGCAGCAGGTGGGAGAATCTTTGGATACTTATTTACAAGCACTTCGGTGCCTTAGTGTTAACTGTAATTATAAGGCCGTGACGGCTGAAGAATATAAGGAAGAATCGGTACGGGATGCTTTTATTAATGGATTACTGTCTAGAGCAATTCGTCAGCGGTTGTTAGAAAATAAGACTTTGGATCTTAAGAGTGCTTTTGAGCAAGCTTTTACATTGGATGTGGCTCAGAGAAGTTCGGATTCTTATGCTCTTTTTAATCGGCCTGCGACTGTGGTTTCGGCAGTTCCGGATGAAAAGGAATTATGTGGACTTAATAGGAGTGGTTTACTAGATTCTGAAACAGTTTCTACTTCGGCGGCTGTTGCCTCTAGGATTCAGAAGTGTTATTTTTGTGAGAACGTCCGGCACCCTCGTCTGAAGTGTCCTGCTCGGGAGGCTGGGTGTAGTAAATGCGGCAAGAGAGGTCATTACGCACGTGTGTGTAAATCATCAGGTTCAATTACCTCCTCTGTGACTATTCAGCCTTTAGATAGGGCGTTTATTGCATCAATTTCTGCTGCATTTGCTCATGGCCTAAACAAAGCTATAGTTACGGCCCAAGTTAATGGGTTGGAAGTGAAGGCCCTTATAGATACGGGCAGTACCGAGAGTTTTATAAGTCTTCAGTTTGCGAAGGAGAAGCATTTGAAAATTTTTCCTGTTACCTATCAGGTGTGTATGGCTCAGATGACTCTCACTTCACAAGTAGCTGGTTGTTGCCTTGTGAAATTGATTCTTCTAGGTAATACGTATACTGATATACGCCTATCTGTTTTGCCTAATCTCTGTGCAGATATTTTGATTGGTCATGATGTGCTTCAGTTACACGAGTCTCTTAGTCTTTCATTTGGAGGGACTAAGCCACCTTTATCTATTTGTGGATTAACCTCTTTATCCATTTCTCCATTATCACTTTTTTCCAATTTGATGCTGGATTGTAAGCCAATTGCTACCAAGTCAAGAAGGTATAGCAGTCAGGATAGAGAATTTATTAATTCTGAAGTTCAACGTCTCTTATTGGAAGGAATCATTGAACCTAGTTGTTCGCCTTGGCGAGCACAGGTAGTTGTCAGGACTAACGAGAGACATAAGAAACGAATGGTGATAGACTATTCCCAAACTATTAATAGGTATACTCAATTAGATGCGTACCCCTTGCCTAAGATTGATGAGCTTATCAACAAAGTATCTCAGTATAAGGTTTTTAGCACTATTGACTTAAAGAGTGCTTATCATCAGATTCCTATTATTAAGAAGGATCAACCATATACGGCCTTTGAGGCTGGTGGAAAGCTGTATCAGTTTTGCCGAATACCATTTGGTGTTACTAATGGTGTTGCTTGTTTTCAACGGGCAATGGATGCTTTTATAAGTGATAACTCTCTCTCTGACACCTTTTCATACTTAGATGACATCACAGTGTGTGGCAAATCAAGGGTGGAGCATGATTCTAATTTAAAAAGATTCCTTCAAGCTGCGGAAAAAGTTGGTTTAACTTTTAATAAAGAGAAGTGTATCTTTTCGACCACTGAGGTAAATCTATTAGGGTATATTATCTCGGGAAACAAGATTAAACCAGATCCAGAACGTCTACGACCATTGATTGATTTACCTTGTCCTACTAATTCTAAGGCTTTGCAACGAGTTGTTGGACTGTTTTCTTATTATTCTAATTGGATTGCAAATTTTTCACAGAAGATCCGGCCTCTTATTCGGGTTACGACATATCCTCTATCATGGGAGGCCAGGACGTGTTTTGATCATTTTAAAAAGGATATCCTTGGAGCAGTTGTGCATTCTATTGATGAGCAGGTTCCTTTTGTGATTGAGACGGACGCTTCTGATTTTGCAATTGGGGCTACTCTGAACCAAAATGGAAGACCTGTGGCCTTTTTCTCACGTACCTTGAACAATAGTGAAAAAAGGCATTCTTCAATAGAGAAAGAGGCGTATGCAATAGTAGAAGCACTGCGTAAATGGAGACATTATTTATCGGGGCAACATTTTACGTTGGTAACTGATCAAAAGTCTGTGTCCTTTATGTTTGATGTCAAACATTTTGGAAAGATTAAGAATGATAAAATAATGAGGTGGAGGATTGAGTTGGCATGTTACCATTTTGATATAGTTTATCGTCCGGCGAAGGATAATGTTGCTGCTGATGCGCTGTCGAGGGCTTATTGTTCTGTGATTCACGGAGATACGCTTATTAATCTGCACAATGCCTTATGCCATCCTGGGGTTACGAGGATGATACACTTCGTACGCAGTAAGAATTTGCCCTTTTCAGTTGAAGGCGTCAAGCAGATGACTTCATCATGTTCTATCTGTGCTCGGTGTAAACCGAATTTCTTTAAGCCTCAACGAGCTCATCTTATAAAGGCTACTTCTCCTTTTGAACGTTTGAGCATCGATTTTATGGGGCCTCTTCCTTCAACTACTCAAAACCGATATATATTTACTGTTGTGGATGAGTTTTCAAGGTTCCCTTTTGCTTTTCCTTGTGCAGATGTATCAGCTGCTACAGTTATCAAATGTCTGACTCAACTTTTTGTTATCTTTGGGATGCCTGCGTATATCCATTCGGATCAGGGAAGTTCTTTTATGTCTTCCCAGTTGAAGGAATACCTTCAGAGTCGGGGAATTTCTACTAGCAGAACTACCCCGTATAATCCACAGGGTAATGGACAGTGCGAACGATACAATGGGGTGATCTGGAAGGCAGTTATGTTGGCTTTGACATCCCGGAACCTTAAGAATACACAGTGGGAAATGGTACTGCCTGATGCCCTGCATTCCATTAGATCATTGCTTTCAACGGCTACTAATGTGACCCCCCATGAAAGGCTCTTTAACTATCCGCGGAGATCTACTACGGGATATTCGGTACCTTCATGGCTTACTATGCAGGGACCTGTGCTGCTTCGACGCCATGTTAGATTGTCAAAATATGATCCTTTAGTGGAGGAGGTGGAGCTGTTGGAGGCAAATTCCCAATATGCTCATATTCAATTCCAAGATGGGAAAGAAAGTACCGTTTCAATTAAAGACTTGGCTCCTTGTGGTGGCCAGCCCTCTTCTGAGGATATTAACAATAGTCATGATTCAGATAATGTGGATGCTGTTACAGATACTACGAATATTTCCAATCCGATTGCAGATAATTATACTTCTATTAGTCAGCCCTCGATGGATGTTTATGACCGTCCCAGTTTACCTCCTGATGGGCTATCTAATCCGGAAACCGTTGATAATCGGGATATGGATAGTCTTCCTGCAGAAGATACTTCTGTGTCTCCTGGTGTGGGAGGGCAAGGAATTTCACCAAGGTTAAGAAGGTCGACACGAACAAGATATCCGGTCGACCGATTGAAAATGGACTTTTAAATTGATAGTGGTGTTTTAAAATTGTTGAAATATTATATTATATTGTTTTAGTTGAGAGATACTTAATACTTATGTGCAATGTTACTATTTGTTGTTGTCACTTAGTATTGTGTCATGTTGAATAGTTTTATTCTTGTCTGTGCATAGTTTTAGTTGTAAATAATTAATTATAAATTGTAAAGGTTATTTAGGTTGGAGTATATTTTAAAAGGAGGGGTGAATGTGGTGATTATTCTTTATGTTAGTAAGAAGTATTGTGATTGGTTGTTTGTTTCCTGCCTTGGGATATATGCTGTAATCTCATTGGTAGTTGATGTCATGTGATTTGTGGTGGCCATCTTAAATTCAGTTCTTTCTAGCTTTGGTTGGGACTGGGTGTGGAAAGATGTGCTACAGGATTTTTAAGTTAATAAAGCCTAGATTAGAAAGGCAAATCTATTCTTTATTTCAAGTCCGAACTCTACTTGTCACTGGAGTCCTCTGGCGACAAAAGGAGAACCACCTCAGAGACGGTCCATCGGTGTCGATGATAGGATGCAGCTTCCGTAGACTGCTGTGAGGGGGTAGGTTGCGTTCTGCTATGCACAGTTCCAATCTGGGTATGGTGAGGTCTGGCTGGGGCACCAACTTGCCTCTATCAAAGATGAAGCCGATTTTGCTTTGTCCTTCTTGAGTGGTGACCTTCAGATAAGCCACACTTGCAATGGCCTTAGCGGATGTGTCTGCAAAGAAGCAAAGCTCTTTGAATTGGGCATTTAAGGGAGAGAAAGACAAATAGCAGTGAGGTATTCGGATCTCCTGTAAGTCTTGGAGTGAGTCTCTCCATCTGTCCCACTCTGCTTCCATCTCTTCAGGGAGAGGTGACTCCCACTCTTCCGCGCGTGTGGAGAGTTCCCTGAGGAGCAGCCTGCCTTGTATGGTGACAGGGGCTAAGAAGCCGAGAGGGTCGTATAGGCTGTTCACACGTAGAGGAGTGCTCTCTACAGTCAAGGGTTTCTTGACGTCTAAGACTTGGAACGTGAACGTGTCTGTTGCTATGTTACACGACACCCCTAGGCTACGCTGTAGGGGGAGGTCATCAGTGAAGAGGTCTAGGTCCTTGACGTCCTTAGCACAATCTTCAGGGGGAAATGCCTCCATCACTGCTGGTCTGTTAGAGGCTATCTTATGCAGTCTGAGGTTGGATAGTGCAAGTAGTTCCTTGGCTCGTCCGAGGGTACTGATGGCCTCTGCTTCGGTCGGGAATGACTTCACTGCACCGTCGACATAGAACTCTCGTTCGATGAACCCTCTCACATCACTGCCAAAGTCGTTGTCTTCCTTGGCAGCCCTCCTTAGTCCATATATGGCGACAGCAGTGGATGGGCTATTCCCAAAGACATGGACACGCATTCTGTAGTCCACAATGTCTCTATTGGGGTCATTGTCCCGATACCACAGGAAGCGAGGAAGTCTCTGTGGTCTTCTCTCACCACGAAGCAATGAAACATGTGCTGGATATCGGCAGTGATGGCGACGGGCTCTTTCCTGAATCTCATGAGCACTCCCAAGAGGCTGTTGTTAAGATTGGGCCCGGTGAGGAGAACGTCGTTGAGAGAGACTCCCTGAAGTGGTGCACTGGAGTCAAACACCACGTGGATCTGTTCCGGCTTTTTGGGGTGATAGACTCCGAAGGAAGGGAGGTACCAACACTCTTGGCCTTCCTGGAGTGGAGGAGCTATCTCTGCATGATCGTTGACAAGCATTTTCTTGACAAATTCTAGGAAGTGTGCTTTCATCTTTTCAGATTCCTGGTGACATCCTACAGGGTACACATTAACGAGGCATATCTTGGAGCATGCTCTTGCACTCACTCCTTCTCCACACACCTCGGTGCACCTGGATGTAATCTCCGGACCAGCAGCTCCCTCTCTCTCCCCGCCGTGCTCTGAAGCGGGAGGAGGCGTCTCTGACTTCCAAGGAGCTGGGCCTGGGTGGAGTGCGGAAATGTGCCGATCACTTTCACATTCTGTGCATTTTTCATCTACTTTGCAGTTCTTGGCGAGATGGCTCGTGGAAGAGCAGCACTTGAAACATATAGAGTTCTCTTTAAGATATTGTTTCCGATCTTCCAGGGATATCTCCCTGAAGCCTCTGCACTTCTTTGAAGGATGGGGCTTGTTGTGGATCGGGCATTGTTTGCTCATATCCTCAGGTTTCTTCTGAATCTTTGTGTGCTCAGTTGAGGACACTTGCATTTTGTGGACAGATATTGGTGTCCTTCCATGTCTGTCGAACTTCTCTCTTCCGGCAAGCGCTGGGTGGGCAGAGAAGAAGTTGAGCCTGGGATCGTTCCTGGCTTTGGCTTGTTTACGGATTAATTTAACGAACGCAGAGAATGGTGGGAACGCCACGTTGTGCTTTAGCTTGAACTTTGATCCAAACGTTATCCACTTCTCCTGCAGGTTAAATGGAAGCTTCTCAATGATAGACACTTCCAGAGGGGTAAGTCCCAAGTATGATAGACCGGGTAGGTAGCCGTCCTGCTTTGCGGCTTCGAGTTCCGACAGCAGATCTCCAAGGTCGCGGAGCTTCTGGGGTTCCTTACTCGTCAACCTCGGAAAGTTCTCCAACCTGTCAAAGAGAGCCCTTTCAATGGCTTCGGGCGAGCCGTAGCTTTCTTCCAGCCTCGCCCAAGTCTTCTTCAACCCCTCTGGCAGCTGTCCCACATTGGCCGCTTTTATCCTGCAGGCCTGTCCGGCGGACTCTGGGCCGAGCCATTTAATAAGGAGGCCGAGCTCTTCTCCTGCTGACAGGTCTAAGCTCGATATGGCGTCATGGAAGCAGGACTTCCAAGTCCGATAATTCTTCGGCCTGTCATCAAACTTAATTAACCCCGAAGTCACCAGCTGGGTGCATGCAAGGTATTTGGCGAGATCGTAGGTGCTGGGACCTGTGCCAGGGTTGCCTTGGCTAGGGGCTCTGTTGGGGGTCTCAAGGAACCGAGAGGGGATTTGCCTGTGACTTTCTCTATTCAGTGTCCTATTCCTCTGCACCATGTCTTCCGTTCTGCTGGGGGAGACTCTGCGGCTTGAGGCACGCCGTCTGCTTTGACCTTGATTGGCAACTTGTGGCATGTTATACGAAGTGCTTGCGTCTGTAGAGATGTGCGGGCCTTCATCCCTTTCTCCTGTAAACTGTATGTCGGCATGGTTGCTCACGTAATCTATGGTGCGCTGTCGTGGACTCTGCCACGAAACGGGAATTAAAGGTTTGTAAGCTGTCTCGGGATCAGCTCCCTCCAAAATTACCTCGAATACTTGTGTCTCAGCTAATGCAGCATCTATCTCTTTTTGTTGCTGCAGTGCATCTAATGTGGCTTGGAGACGGGCCTGTTCAGCCTGGCGTTCAACTTGGTGACGGGCCTGTTCAGCCTGGCGTTCAACTTGGTGACGGGCCTGTTCGGCCTGGCGTTCAACTTGGTGACGGGCCTGTTCGGCTTGGAATTCAGCTTGGAGACGGGCCTATTCGGCTTGGGATCGGGCCTGTTCGGCTTGTGATTCAGCTTGGAGTCGGGCCTGTTCAGCTTGTGATTCAGCTTGGAGACGGGCCTGTTCGGCTTCGGATCGGGCCTGTTCGGCTTGGAGACGGGCCTGTTCGGTTTGTGATTCAGCTTGGAGACGGGCCTGTTCGGCTTGGAGTCGGGCCTGTTCGGCTTGTGATTCAGCTTGGAGGCGGGCCTGTCTTACTTTTATTTCTATTTCACTGTTCGCATGCGCAGCTCTGGCTTGAGCTGCCACTAGCTTAGCTCGTGCTCTGGCGATGGTCACGCTTACTCTAGAACCATCTGATGACCGTGAATCAGCTTGCGATCTGACGTAACCGGAGCTTATAGGCAGATTGTCACCTTCTACAGTTTCATCTGCCCGTTTAAGGTCTTCTCCTCGCTGCAAAGCATTCTCGTTATTATCTTCTGACATGTTGATGTGAGGTAGGTGTGCTCTATGAGGTTAAGGCTTACATTGGGTTCCTCCTGCTCTGCTCTTCACAGCTAGCCGTATTGCTATCTTTTCACTTTATCTTTTCACTGATATCCTTTCACTGTACTGGCCGCGCTAGATGTGCTCCTATCTAGTTATCCAGCAAGTTAAACACTTATTCAAAATAATTCTTCATGAAGCCGTTTGCTGTTTGAAGCCTTTACTTGAACAAATTTGTGAAACTGTAAACAAAGATAAAGTATGTTTTGTACATAAACTGAGTACTATACATTCGATATTACATAAGATATAACATATTTACAACAGTAGAATAGATTAATTGTATAACTAACTAACATTTGGACTCACTTCTGTAACTATCAAATATTAACCTTTTATAAACATAGTGTTATCAAAATACTACTCTGACAATGTTGCTATTATGCTAACAAACAAAGATACTCACAGATATTGCGCTTGGCCTAACATAGAACATCAGATTACATTGGATTGTGAATCCCTTATGGAATCCTCCATTACTGCCAGGTTCTTCCTGGGATTCTGCTTCCTGAGTCACACAGGAAGAAAGGTACAAAGGTCAAATGACCTCTCACTGGAAGAAAGGAACAAAGGTCAAATGACCTCTGTTTCATACAAACACACTGCTAACACAATAACCACCACCAGAGGGTGCTATCTGCATGTAAAAATGTCCAGAATGTCACTGCTATATGATAGCTACCACCAGAGGGTCCAGAACAGTTGGCCAGCGAGATAATGTCTCCAATAACTGACTGCTTCGATAATTGCCTGTGCCTCCTTTTCCACTGAAGAATGTCGAACTTCTGGTCCTTGCAATGTAAGAGAGAAGAAAGCTACTGGTCTACCAGCTTGGTTAAGAGTTGCTGCCAACGCAAAATCAGATGCATCACTTTCCACTTGAAAAGGGATCTTCTCATCCATGGCACATACCACTGCCTTCTCAATGTCCCGTTTGATATTAAGGAAAGCCTCCTGAGCTTCCGCCGATAGTGGAAAAGACGTTGACTTAATAAGAGGCCGGACTTTATCTGAGTAGTTAGCCACCCACTGGGCATAGTACGAGAAGAATCCCAGACACCTTCTTAAAGCTTTTACAGTGTGAGGTAAAGGTAATTCCTTAAGTGGGCGTAATCTTTCAGGATCTGGCCCGATTACCCCATTCTCCACAACGCAACCAAGAGTACACAAACATGTAGTATTTAAGGTACACTTGTTTTCGTTGTAGGTCAGCTTTAACCTCTTTGCAGTCTCTAGGAACTTCGCGAGATTTTGATCATGCTCCCATTGGTCGCGCCCACAGATAGTAATGTTGACCAGGTACGGGAATGTTGCTTCCAACGCGTATTCATCCACCATGCAATCCCTCTCCCGTTGGAAGACGGATACCACATTCGTCACTCCAAAGGGCACCCTAAGGAATTGGTACAGGCGCCCATTAGCTTCAAAGGCCATATAAGGTCGGTCTTCTATTTTAATGGGGAGTTGATGGTAGGCAGACTTTAAATCAATGGTGGAGAACACGCGGTACTGAGCTATCTGGTTCACCATCTCAGAAATACGAGGTAAAGGATAGGCGTCTAATTGGGTATACAAGTTTATAGTCTGGCTATAATCGACCACAAGTCTTTTCTTTTCATTAGTTTTAACCATCACCACCTGGGCACGCCACGGGCTATTACTGTGTTCGATGATTCCCTCCCGTTGAAGCCTTTCCACTTCCTCTTATATAAATGTTTTATCTTCTGAACTATACCGTCGACTCTTAGTCACTATAGGTCTACAATTAGGAGCAAGGTTCGCGAACAAAGAAGGCGGACTTACTTTTAAAGTAGAAAGGCCGCAGACTGTGAGTGGAGGCTGAGATCCACCATACTTAAGGGTAACGCTCTCATGCTGACACTGGAAGTCCAAGCCTAAAATTAAGTTCACACACAACTGAGGTAATATGAGGAGTTTAAAGTCCTTATACTCTGTATCCTTAACGGTCAATGTGACTTTACAATATCCAGTTACCCCCGAAGTAAGGGACTTGGACACCATCACAATTTCACTTCGAGTAGGATACACCTTCAATGAACAGGAGTTAACAAGGTTGGGGTGTATAAAACTTTCAGGACTGCCACAGTCGATCAAACACCCAGTAGGATGACCATTAATCTTGATGTCCATCATAGATTTTGACAAGGAACACGGTATGGTCTGGTCAACCGTAGCTGAGGCTAGAGTAAAACGATAGGCGGCAGCAGAGAAGACATCGGGTACAGGATTACCCTTACACACTTTACTAA
The DNA here is from genome assembly GCF_052327205.1 of Somniosus microcephalus. Classification (NCBI taxonomy): domain Eukaryota; kingdom Metazoa; phylum Chordata; class Chondrichthyes; order Squaliformes; family Somniosidae; genus Somniosus; species Somniosus microcephalus. The sequence goes on along the minus strand of NC_140992.1, from coordinate 99,713,399 downwards.
AATGTCCCCGTTTCTTACATTTAAAACAGGTAGCCTCTCCGGCTGGGCAACTTTGCCTGGGGTGTTTAGATTGGCTACAAAAATAACACTTAGACCCATGGGGTACAGCCGCAACAATAGGATTAAGTGAAGGCTCCATTGGTGTTATGGATGCCTCCATACTCGGAACACACGAGGCTGAGAGAGACGCATGGGCTGATGCATACACTTCTAAATTCTTCTGGGCTACATCTAACGATCGAGCAGTAGCGACGACCATTTTTAAAACTAATGAGTCGTTCTCGAGGAGTCGCTGTCTAATATAATTAGATCGGAGGCCAGATATGAAAGAATCGCGGATGGCTTCTTCCTGATACACTATGGCAGAGACAGCCTTGTAGTTGCAATCCTTAGCCAAAGCCTTAAGGTCCTGCAGGAAATCATCCAGAGATTCCTCGGGTAATTGCCTGCGAGTAGACAAAAGATACCTGGCGTATACTTCGTTAACCGACTTAAGGTACTGGGCCTTAAGGGCTGCGAGGGCCTCTTCATATGTAGCAATATCTTCAATTATCGAGTAAGTTTGATGACTTACCAAGTTGGTTAGAAGACCCAACTTATTAACCGTCGAATCGACCGATTCGATGAAGTGTTCAAAACATCGAAGCCAATGTGTAAATTTCTTCGATGCGTCTGCCGAATGGGGATCGATATCCAGACGCTCTGGTTTCAAAAATCGATCCACCTTCCAAAAGTTGTTACTTAATAAAGTTGATGTGCCAAATAACTCCCTGAATCCATGAGGTTAAAGCTTAAAACTAAAGGCTTTTATTAAGTAAGAACATGGCATCAAGTTAACACAGGGCAGCCATCATTCATCACCGACCCAGCCCTTGGTAGAACATTCCAGAAGAGGGGCGGGGCTATGGAGGAGCATTAGTGGTTACACCGGTGGAACATTCCAGACATTAACAAGTACAACAACAACAACAATACAAATGCCAGAACACAGAGTTATTTCATCACACAGGGTGAGTAGGATTATAAGAACATAAACATAAGAACATAAGAAATAGGAGCAGGAGTAGGCCAATTGGCCCCTCGAGCCTGCTCCGCCATTCAATAAGATCATGGCTGATCTGATCCTAACTGCCAATCCACTATCACAGAACCATCTCCTGCATCTAACAGAATTAGACACATGAAATAGGAGCAGGATCAGGCTACACGGCCCCTGGGCCCGCTCCGCTACCCACAGGGTCATGACCAATCCGAACCTAGACTCATGTCCAAATTCCTGCCCGCTCCCCGTAACCCTTAATTCCCTTTACTTCCAGGAAACTGACTATTTCTGTTTTAAATTTATGTAATGATGTAGCTTCTACAGTTTTTTGGGGCAGCATATTCCATGGACCTACCACCCTCTGAGTGAAGTAGTTCCTCCTCATCTCAGTTTTGAAAGAGCAGCCCCTTATTCTAAGACTATGCCCCCTAGTTCTAGTTTCACCCATCATCGGGAACATCTTCCCTGCATCCACCCGATCCAACCCCTTCACAATCTTATATGTTTCAATAAGATCGCCTCTCATTCTTCTGAACTCCAATGAGTAGAGTCCCAATCTACTCAACCTCTCCTCATATGTCCATCCCCTCATCCCCAGGATTAACCGAGTGAACCTTCTTTGTACTGACTCGAGAGCAAGTATGTCCTTTCTTAAGTATGGACACCAAAACTGTACGCAGTATTCCAGGTGCGGTCTCACCAATACCTTGAACAACTGAAGCAATACCTCCCTATTTTTATATTCTATCCCCCTAGCAATGAAAGCCAACATTCCATTGGCCTTCTTAATCACTTGCTGCACCTGCATAGTAACCTTTTGAGTTTCGTGCACCAGGAACCCCAGATCCCTTTGTACTTCAGTACTTTCCAGTTTCTTGCCATTAAGATAATAACTTGCTCTATGATTTTTCCTGCCAAAGTGCATAACCTCACACTTTCCAGTATTGTAGTCCATCTGCCAAATCTCTGCCCACTTACTTAGCCTGTCTATGTCCCCTTGCAGGTTTTTTATGTCCTCCTCACTCACTACTTTCCCCCCCATCTTAGTATCATCTGCAAACTTTGATATGTTACACTCGGTCCCCTCCTACAAATCGTTAATATAGATTGTAAAGAGTTGGGGACCCAGCACTGACCCCTGCGGAACACCACTAGTTACTGATTGCCAGTCTGAGAATGAACCATTTATCCCAACTCTCTGCCTTCTGTTAGATAGCCAATCCTCTATCCATGCCAGAATATTACCCCCAATCCCGTGATTTTTTATCTTAAGCAATAATCTTTTGTGTGGCACCTTGTCAAATGCCTTTTGGAAGTCTAAATACACTACGTCTACTGGTTCCCCTTTATCCACCCTATATGTTACTTCCTCAAAGAACTCCAGCAAATTTGTCAAACCTGACTTCCCCTTCATAAAACCATGCTGCCTTTGTCCTATTAAATTATGATTATCCAAATGTCCTGTTACTGTCTCCTTAATAATGGACTCCAAAATTTTACCTACCACAGATGTTAGGCTAACCGGTCTATAGTTTCCAGCCTTCTGTCTACTGCCCTTTTTAAATAAGGGTGTTACATTAGCAGTTTTCCAGTCTGCCGGGACCATTGCCGAGTCCAGGGAGTTTTGGAAAATTATTACCAATGCATCCACAATCCCTACCGCCACTTCCCTCAAGACCCTACGATGTAAGCCATCAGGTCCAGGTGATTTATCCGGCTTGAGTCCCATTATTTTACCGAGTACCACTTCCTTAGTGATTTTGATCGTGTTTAGCTCCTCCCCCCTTTAGCCCCCTGTTTGTCCAGTGTTGGGATATTCTTAGTGTCTTCTACAGTAAAGACTGATATAAAATATTCATTCAGTGTTTTTGCCATCTCCATATTTCCCACCATTAATTTCCCAGTCTCATCCTCTAAGGGACCAACATTTACTTTAGCCACCCTTTTTCTTTTTATATAACTATAAAAACTCTTACTATCTGTTTTTATATTTTTTGCTAATTTACTTTCATAATCTATCTTCCCTTTCTTAATCAATCTTTTTGTTATTTTTTGCTGTCTTTTAAAGTTTTCCCAATCCTCTATCCTCCCACTAGATTTGGCTACCTTATATGCCCTTGTTTTTAGTCGAATACTATCCTTAATTTCTTTACTTAGCCACGGATGGCTGTCTTTTCTTTTACACCCTTTTCTTCTCAGTGGAATATATATTTTTTGGAAGTTGTAAAATAACTCCTTAAATGTACACCACTGATCATGTATCGTCTTACCCTTTAATCTATTTTCCCAATCCACTCTACTCAATTTCGCTCTCATACCTTCATAGTCTCCTTTATTCAAGCTCAGCACGCTTATTTGAGATCCAACCTTCTCACCGTCTAATTGAATATGGAATTCAACCATGTTATGGTCACTCATTCCAAGGGGATCCTTTACTAGGACATTTTTAATTAATCCTGTCTCACTACACAGGACCAGATCTAAGGTTGCCTGCCCCCTGGTCGGTTCAGTTACATACTGCTCAAGAAACCCATCCCTAATACACTCAATGAACTCATCCTCAAGGCAGCTCTGCCCAATTTGATTTGTCCAATTAATATGATAGTTAAAATCCCCCATAATTATAGATGTTCCCTTATTACAAGCCTCAACTATTTCCTGATTGATACTCCGTCCAACAGAGTTGCCACAGTTCGGAGGCCTATAGACTACGCCCACTAGTGTTTTTTTCCCCTTATTATTCCTTAGCTCCAACCAAACTGTTTCATTGTCCTGATCTTTTGACCCTATATCATTTCTCTGTATTACAGTGATTCCTTCCTTTATTAACATAGCCACCCCACCTCCCCTTCCTTCCTGCCTGTCCTTCCTGATTGTTAAATAACCTGGTATGTTTAATTCCCAGGCATTGTCACCTTGCAGCCATGTTTCTGTAATGGCCACAAGATCATACCCATATGTAGTTATTTGTGCCATTAACTCATCTATTTTGTTACGAATGCTACATGCATTCAGATAGAGAACTTTCAAAGATGTTTTGAGACACTTAGTACCTGCTTTTTCCCTTTTTATTACTTTAACTTTTACTCCATACCTTCTGCCCCTTCCTGACATGCTCTGGTTTTTAATTTCCCCACTGCTGCCTAAGTCTATGACCTTCTCTGTTGTCATTTGTATTATTTGCTCTCTAGGAACCTCCCCCCCACTAGTTTGGTTAAAGCCCTCTCTACAGCCCTAGTTATATGATCCGCCAGGACTCTAGTCCCAGCACTGGCCAAGTGAAGCCCGTCCCAACGGAACAGCTCCCTCCTGCCCCAGTACTGGTGCCAGTGTCCCAGGAAGCAAAACCCATTTCTCCACCACCAGTCTTTGAGCCACGCATTTAACTCCTAGCCAAATTCACTCGTGGCTCAGGTAATAATCCAGAGATTATTACCCTTGTGGTTCTGCTTTTTAATTTGGCCCCTAGCTGCTCAAACTCCCTCAGCAGAACCTCCTTCCTTGTCCTATCTATGTCGTTGGTACCAACATGGACCACGACAACTGGATCCTCCCCCTCCCACTCCAAGTTTCTCTCCAGTCCAGAGGAGATGTCCTTAACCCTGTCACCGACAGCCTTCGGGACTCTCGCTCTCGGCTGCAGAGAACTCTATCTATCCCCCTAACGATACTATCCCCTACCACTACAACATTTCTTTTAACTCCCCCCACTTGAATGGCCCCCCGCTCCACGGTGCTGTGGCCAGGTTGCTCATCCTCCCCGCAGTCCCTGTTTCCATCCTCACAGGGAGTAAGAGCCTCGAACCTGTTGGACAAGTGCAAGGGCTGCGGCTCCTCCAACACTACCTCCTGGATCCCTGTACCTGCCTCACTTCTAGTCACACCATCCTGACCCTGGCCACGGACTACATCTGAATTAATTAATCTAATTGGTGTGACTACCTCCTGATACACAGAGTCCAGGTAACTCTCCCCCTCCCTGCTGTGTCTCAGTGTTTGAAGCTCGGACTCCAGCTCTTCAACACGGAGCTGGAATTCCTCGAGCAGCCAACACTTACTGCACATGTGATCACCGTGAGCATCAATGGTGTCCACCAGCTCCCACATATTGCAGCAGCAACACATCGCCTGATCTCCCATTCTATGTAATTAATTAAATTTATTAATATTATTCTTAAATACCCTCTGCCTCGATTCTAGATGGTGAATATCACACCTTAGAAACTATAAACCAAGGAGATTTAAGCTTAAAAAGGGAGAAATACTTACCAACCAATCACTTACCCGCTTTGTGGTGACGTCACACCTTGAATACTTTTTACCTCTCTCCTTCCCTGAGATTGGAGATTGGTGGGGCCTACCTGAGCCTCTGGGGCCTCTTGTAGTCACTCTGCCGCTCAGCCCCGCCTCCACCTGCTGCCGATGCCGCACTGGGGCCTACCTGAGCCTCTGGGCCCTCTTGTAGTCGCTCTGCCGCTCAGCTCCGCCTCCACCCGCTGCTGATGCCGCACTGGGGCCTACCTGAGCCTCTGGGGCCTCTTGTAGTAGCTCTGCCGCTCAGCTCCGCCTCCACCCGCTGCCGATGCCGCACTGGGGCCTACCTGAGCCTCTGGGGCCTCTTGTAGTCACTCTGCCGCTCAGCTCCGCCTCCACCCGCTGCCGATGCCGCACTGGGGCCTACCTGAGCCTCTGGGGCCTCTTGTAGTCGCTCTGCCGCTCAGCTCCGCCTCCACCTGCTGCCGATGCCGCACTGGGGCCTACCTGAGCCTCTGGGGCCTCTTGTAGTCGCTCTGCCGCTCAGCTCCGCCTCCACCCGCTGCTGATGCCGCACTGGGGCCTACCTGAGCCTCTGGGGCCTCTTGGAGTCGCTCTGCCGCTCAGCTCTGCCTCCACCCGCTGCCGATGCCGCACTGGGGCCTACCTGAGTCTCTGGGGCCTCTTGTAGTCACTCTGCCGCTCAGCTCCGCCTCCACCCGCTGCCGATGCCGCACTGGGGCCTACCTGAGCCTCTGGGGCCTCTTGTAGTCGCTCTGCCGCTCAGCTCCGCCTCCACCCGCTGCCGATGCCATCCTGAAAGTCTTTCTGCAACAGATACAAAAACATGCAGCCAGGTCCCCAAGAGATTCTTTGGCTTGGGTGAAGCATAGTCGAGCTTTGCAGCCTCGACTCAAATACACACACTCTTAGCAGATTACTTACTTAATTAAAACTACCCATCACCTTACTTAACTTAAGCTAAAACACCCAAACTTAAGCTAAGTACCTAACTTAAAATATCAACATACATTACCTAAACTATATACATCCGCCGCCCATCTCCAGGCGGCCAAGCTAATCCCTGTTTGGACTGTGGCACACCGCTTCCTCCGACATGACCGCACCGTCCTGCAATGTTCGTCCCTCACAGCCCCTGGCTGCTGGCTGAGGACCTCTGTACTTGGACATCCCCCTAACTCGAGGGGTGGCCCTTGGTAACTGGAGAACTGGTGACCATGGTTTTTTCGGCTGGGGCGTCCTTGGGGACCTTCATGGGGCCTTGGCAGGTGGGGCTTTCTTGGCCGATGGGCCTTTAACCCGAACCGCTGCTCCCTCAGGCTTGACCTCTCCCGAACCTGGGCTAGGGGCAGGTAACTCTCCACAGCCTGTTGCTGCAGGCAGAGAGTCTCCGCCCCCAAGTCCCATGGCTGGGTCCGGGGCGAGGTTTTCGCCCTCGGGCCCTTCCTCATCTGGATCCCAGAAGAGTGGGGGAGTGTCCCAATCGATGGGCGGGACGGCCCCTCCCTTTAAGCAAGCCACAGAGCCTGCCTGTGCAGTCTGTGAACTCGCTCCTGCTGCAGGCTGAGGATCTTTATACTCAACCCTTACCCCAACTGGCTGTTTTCCCCTCTCAGGCCTAAACAGCTTGCACTGGTTGATATGAAACCATTTTGTGCGCCGGGGCATCTTCACGGTGTATACCATGGGGCTGGCTTTATCTACAATGCTGTAGGGCCCCATGTACAATGGTTCCAAACTTCCTACTCGGGCATAGTTTCTCACCATGACCTGATCTCCTACCTCCCACTCGTGGTGCTTTCGGGGTTCAAGCAGCAATCGGTTACTCCGATGCTGCTTTCCCATGTTCCCAGCCGCCTGCTCATGGACCTGCTTCAGGTGCTCAAAGAGGTTTCGGGTGAACCTGTCCCGGTTTACCTCCCTGAGCTGACCCTCCATGAGCACCGGGGCTAGTACATGGGTGGGGGTCCGCATAACCTTGCCAGTCATTAGCTCATACGGGGAGTACCCCGTGCTTTTAGACTGGCTGGCCCGGATCCCCATCAAAACCAACGGTAGGACCTCGGCCCATTTACGGGGCGAGTCCACAGTTTCCTTCCTCAACCTTTCCTTTAGGGTCCTGTTCATCCGTTCCACAATCCCCGATGACTGCGGGTTGTGGGCCACGTGCCATTTTCCCTCAATGCCTAGCATCATAAGGGTATTCTGCATCACCTGTCTGGTGAAGTGACTCCCTTGGTCGGACTCCACATACTGTGGTAGTCCCCACCGCGAGAACACTTCCCGGACCAGGATCCTGGCAGTACTCAGAGCTGTGGCTGTTCTGCAGGGGAAGGCCTCTACCCATTTGGTGAACACGTCCACCAGGACTAGGCAGTACTTATAGCCTCTCCGGGCGGTGGGCAGGGGCCCAATGTAGTTGACTTGTATCGACTGCCATGGTCCCTCTACCCTCCTGACGTGCCCCATAGGTACCTTCCTTTTGTGGGGGTCAGGGTTATTAGCAGCGCACATAAGACAGCCTGCACAGAACTCGCGGATATCTTCCCTGAGTCCCGGCCACCATCCCGCCTGTTCCACCCGCTGTCAGGTGGTCTCAGGCCCGGGGTGTCCCGCTCCTGGACCCTCATGGGCCAGTTGAAGGAATTCCCTCCAGTGCTGCTGCGGCACAACCCACTGTTCCCCCCGGAACAGCATGCCCTCTTTGACGGAGAGGATTGCTGTGCCATACGGACCCTCTACCCTTTTTCCCTCAGTCACTGCACTGAGGACTGCTTTGAGGACGGGGTCTTGGGCTTGGACCATCTTAAGGTCCAGGGCTAATGCTACCCCTACACTCCCTTGGGTCCCGTCCCTACCTCTGACCGCCGCCAAGGGTCTGGACCCAAATGGGTCCCAGAAAGTGCCTGTGCGGGCAAACTCCTTGGCGAGCAAGTCAGCCTGCTGGTTGCCTTGGCCATGGGGTTCTGTGGAGGAATGAGCCTTCACCTTGTGGATGAAAACCTTCCCTTCCTCCCCCACTGCTGCCAGGATCTTTTCCAGCAGGGGTTTTACTGTGAGTGGTCTCCCGTCGGCGGAGGTGTATCCGCGGCGGGACCAGATGGCCAGGTACTCCGTACACGAATTGCACGTGAACATGCTGTCCGAGCAAATCGTGTAGGGGGTGGGGAAGATCTCGGGGTGTGTAACGACGTACACTACCGCAGACGGTTCAGCCTGCTGGGTGCTCATGGTGCTTGGGAGCTTAATCGCCAGGGCAATGTTTGCCGCTGGGTCATAAACTCCACACCCCGTGAAACGCTCGCCAGCAGATACCGTGCTGGAACCGTCTACATAGATCTCACGGCCTGTGGGATGTATCCCGGCCTGTAAAACTATGTTTACTTCCCAAACCCCTTCTATGGAACACCGGTGAGCTGTTCCAGGGTATACCAGGTTGGCTGCGAGCTTTGGCTCACAGAGCCCCTTCACCTTAAGATCCGTCTGTGAGAGAAGCAAGGTCCAGTGGGCAATGCGGGCACTGCTCACTGTTCCATCCTTGATCCTCCCGTCCAGAAGCATCTGGGTGGGTGTGTGATGGGTGAGGAGGATGATGGGAGAGGTGCCTGTGAAGATCAATGATCTTTTCACAGCCCAATGTGTGGCCAAGAGGTGCCGCTCACAGTTGGAGTAGCTCCTCTCCACCTCCATGAGTATCCTGGAGGAGTAGACCACCGGCCTCAGCCGGCCGTGCCGCTCTTGGAGCAGCACAGCACTCAGGCTGTCCCCGCTGGCTGCTACCTCCAGGAAAAACTATTTCCCCCCCATCTATGGCCCCTAGAGCTGGTGCGGTCTGCAAATCTTTCTTGAGCCTGACAAATGCTGCCTGGCAACCCTCATCCCAAAGCCACTCCACTCCCTTGTGTAGGAGTCAGAGCAGAGGGGCTGCTGTGGCTGCATAGTCCTCAATAAAGTCTCTGCAGTACCCGGTTAGCCCTAGAAAGGACCTCACACCCGTTACTGTGTTGGGACCGGTAACTCTTGTACTGCTTCTCTCCTAGACTTATCTATGGTCCTCTCTCCAGCGCGCACGGTCAGGCCTAGGAATTTCACATCCTGCTGGCCGATCTGCGCTTTCTTGGGGTTTACCTTAAAACCCTTCTGCCCAAGCAGCTCCAGCAGTTCGGCCAATAGTGGGCCATGCTCCTCTCTCGAATCGGTGAAGAGAAGCACGTCATCCACATATTGTACCAACTGTCTGGCTGGCTGAACTCCTTTAAACTGTTTGCCATGCACTGATGGAAAATGCTGGGGCTGTTGTGGAAGCCCTGAGGCAAGCAGTTCCACGTGTACTGTTGCCCTTTAAACATAAAGGCAAACTTGTACTGATCCTCCCTCCTTACAGGGATGGACCAAAACCCGTTGGAAATATCCAGCACCGTGAAAGTGGTCGCGGATGCTGGAATACTTCCTATCAGGTCGGCAACTGCTGCTACTGTGGGTGCACAGGCTGGGAAGTTACTATTGAGCACCCGATAGTCCACCGTAGCCCTCCAGGAATTGTCCGGCTTTGTAACCGGCCACAATGGAGAATTCACGTGGGTGGCTATCGGTCTCAGCACACCCTGCTGTACCAGAGAGGACATGGCTGCTTCCATGTCTGGCTCTGCTTCCCTGGGGAAGTTATACTGTTTCTGTGGTCGGGCCATGGGGTCCCCATCTACGCTGACCTCAAACCCTTTGACCCTCCCGCAGTCGTGTTTGTGTGTGGCAAATGTGGCCAGGTGGGCCTGCACAAATGCCTGGAACTCCTGTGGGGTGTTACTGACCATAAGCTCGAGGTTATAACCCTCTTTGGGCTTCATGGTGCAGAGGGTCCCCTTCCCTTCCTTTCCCGGGATCACTACTACCTCTCCGTTCTTTACTTTACCTGCCCCCCATAGGCAATGATTCCTCAAATCCACTAGGATCCCATGACCTACAATAAAGTTGGCTCCCAGGACCTCTCTTCCACCCTCCACTTCCCATTTCATCAGGACACAGGCTCACTTAGAGCGGAGCGGTCCTAACCGAATGGCGAGCGGGATGGAAAACGAGCCAGCCTGTTCTTTACCTGTGAACCCCGACAGACTGTATGGGATCCCGTTAGATAGAGGCGAGGTGGTGGGGTTAGCTGAGTAGACTACGGTGCATGATGCCCCCGTGTCTAACAGATAGGTCCCCGTCACCTTTTCTACCTCCATCTCCAAGAGGGGTCTTTTCCATTCATCATACCGGAGAGAACACAGGTAAACAGGCTGCGCTGGCTCTAGTCAGGGCTGCGGGTTGGATGGGGCTGACAGGGTCAGAGCACCGGTAGCGGCTTCTACTCTCCCCTGGCCAGTCAATAAGGACCTCATGGTGTCCAAAAGTGACTCGACCTCGGCAGGAGGGATTCCTACCCCTGCCTTTTGGGCTGGGGCTGTGGAATTCTTTCCCTTGTTATCCTTCCAAGGGTTTATGCACTCCTTCCGCCAGTGACCATCCTTCCCACACCCGTAACAATTTGTCTTTGTGTTGGAGGAGTTATTCCCTTCCTGGTGCCACTCTTTCCTACCCGGTCCAGGTTTTACCTCATGCACCTTCCCCTTAGGTGGGTGTGCATCGGCTCCCCTACCATTTTTATAGGCCAGAGTCAACTGTCTGATCACCGTAAGTTCAGTCGTCTGGGGATTCTTGGGGTCGAACCAGACTTCTGCCTTGGCCCAGACCTGTGGCAAGCTGATCGCCACCAGGCAACAGAGCCAATGGGCCAGGGGATCCCTGTTCAGGAACCCCCGGTTCAGCGCCCCCGGGCAGGCCCTCCGGTACACCAGCCATAGTTGGTCCGCGAAAGCCTGCGGGGTTTCCCCTGGGAGCTGGACCGTCTTCTCCACACGGGAGAAAGGACTTCTCTCATTCATCCCCACGGCCTCCAGAACCGCATCTCTAAGCTCCTCGTACCCGCTCTGCCCCCTTTTACATTCGTCAGAGAGGGATTGGAGGAGACTACTCTCCAGGGAGAATAGCAGCATCTTGGCCTGCTCAGCGCCATCGCAGTCATTGACACTGGCTGCCTGCTCTATGTCCCTGAAGTGGATCGAGGGGTCTCCCTTTTTGGAGAGCTTCGGGATATGGTTGACCATAGCCCTAAGCTGTTGGGTGTTAAAGGGTAATACGAACTGGTTTTGGAGGGGTCCCTCATCGTCACCATTGACGGGTGGGCCGAACCTCCGATGCTGTGCTGGGCACATCGGTCCCGGCTCCGACTTCTCTGGTGGGGGTTGCTCCACCTCCGCCTCCACCTCTAGCTCCACCCCCCCTTGCTGCCAAACCTCACTGAAACTTGGCGCTACGGGTGGTGGTCGTGAGGTCTCCCCTCCCTAAACCGGGTCGTCCCTGGGCACTACCGGTGACATTGGAACTGTCCTCCCCTCGTTCCCCATAAAATCCGCCTGACCTGCCTTTGGACTTATGAGGCATACCATGCCTTTTGCCTTCCAGAGGGCCCGGCTCAGATTTTCTATCCGCTCTTTACAGGGGCCGTGGTCTGCCTCCTAAAACCTCTGTTTGCTCGCTAGCTTGTAAGCTGCCTTTACCTCCTGTACTTTCTCTTCCTATTCCCTAATCTACCTTGCCAAGCGGGCGTTCTTCTCCTGCAACCTTAACTCATTTCCCTTGGCTTCAGTGACTTGGCACCGTAGGTATTCCAACTGGGCCTTGTATTCTCCCATCAAATGCACTCTCTCCTGATTCAAGGCCTGCAAAGCTACTAATAACTTCTCCCCTGCCAGAGCCTTATCCTGGATCTCCAGGGCTGACTCCCTTAACTCGACTGCCTGTGCTGCAACGAGCCTGTCCAAAAGCTGGACCTACTTTTTGAAACACATCAGCCAGACTGCCTTCTCTAAGGACTTCTTGTGTTCCTTTCCCTCTGTCCACTTAGCTGCTGCATCTACCGGATGCCCAGCCCTTAACAGAGTGGTGATCCACTTCTTAGTGATATTCACCTTGCTAAATACATAATCAGAAATCCTTTCCTCCATCATGGTTTACTCATCCGAACCATTGTCTACTGTATCGCAACCATGCTGCCGGTGTCCTGCCGCGGTCACCATTTTCTGTATGGGGTGGCGCGTCACGTGCACCCAGTCAGTTATGCCCCTGACTGTTGGTAGCGGTTTGAATCACTCCCACGCCCCTGGGTTCTAGACACCGGACTTAGGTGCAGGTGGCGATACAGAAAACTCGAGTAGACAAGTGGTTTGGTGTAAAAAAAACAAGATTTTATTGAACAGAGAGAAAACACAGTCTTATGAGAAATTATTGGTAAACAATTACAGGCGTAAACAAAATAACTATACTTATACAGGGAATGGGGAACACACGGCACATCGAGGGAAAACAAACTACATTAACAATCCCCTTATCCTTATCCCACCCCTATACCTAACTAGATTAAGCTCTGAGGGGCCAGGAATTCATGTTCACCAAGTCAAAATCTGCTGAGTTCAAACAGTTGTGGGGTCCGGGGTTCGCTCTTTGTGCTCTCTGGGGCCTGCCGTCGTCACGTGGTCTCAGGGCGCTGCAAGGGCGTCATCCAGGTAAAGTACCCCGAGGTTAAAGCCTTTGCTTGGGTACTTTACCTTGCAGGGATGATGATTCCTCTTCCTCAGGTGGCAGTTGGAGTTTGCATGAAGATAATCGCAGGTTGGCTGAATTGAAGGCCCGATTATTCGAAGTGCTCTTCAATCTTCACCTCATTCGTCTCGTCTCATCTCACCTCACCTCGCCTCGTCTCGTCCCACCTCGTCTGGCCTGATTTGCCCGTGTTCGCCTGGTGCAATGCCGGGCGTCCCTGATGGAGTTGGGAAAAAAACAGGCAGTGGCCAGGCGGCAAGCACGGGGGGGGAAAAAGAGCAGGAGCCACGAGGGCACGGAGCAAGAGAGTCAAGGGCTCAAGAGTCAAGGGCCGATTGCTACTGAGGGCCTACAGTTATACTCCTTTCGAATGGCCCTTATCTGCGCACCAAATCAGGTCAGTTCATTGTTTCATTTTTGGCGGGCTGTTTCAAATGATTATAGCAATCTAAACTAACTGTTTTTAGATGGCCGTTTATCACACCTAATGGCCTGATGTCCGGGCTGTATTGTCATTAATGCATTTTAATCGGCCTGTGCAGCCTTGGTCGCTTCCCTAAGCTGTTTCTGATTATTTATGCGGACAAACTAATGGCCTTGCGCTTAGGCCTAACTGGGGTGATCTGTTCCAATCCGACGAAAATACATATTCAGTGTTTGCTTAACTGTCTAGGTTTTCAAACACAAAAGTCCTTTTTCACAGAAACGCATTTTAAGTTTCGATTTCCCAAAACAGCTTGTTCTGTGCTGCAGAGTCCAAGCTTTTAAAATCTTACAGGCTTTTGGTCACGAGGTGCGGATGCCATCTTTTGGGTACCCTTTTTAAATTGCCCATAGGGTCCCTTTATTAATAACCTTGGGGGAAATGTGGGAATTTTGCGAATCTTACACCACCTCTGCCGGTCAGGTCGCTGTCATGCTGACAGATGAGCCCGAGGGAAAGGTGCGTGGGGGCGGGATGACGGTGGGTTCCTGACCCACTGCAAGAAATTTCAACTTTCCCACCCGACCCGCCTCCAATCGCGCCCACACGGACCCCGGAAATTTCCGGCTTTTGTGTCATCAAACAGGAAGAATCTATAAACATTTCTCTTGAATCCCTTTGCTACCCTTTATCAGCAAAGCAGTTCAGCACCTTTAACAAGCAGCCTTTTGATCGCGACAAGAAAAAAACAGAAAAACCAGGATTAAAAAATTGACCAGGAAAGTACATTTCATTGGTGCACTAGTGAATTTGATTTTGCAAACGGCACTCTGTAGGAGGACAGCAAAAGTCAACTCTGGCATCCCCACCCCACACAATAGGCAAGAAAGGAAGCCTGGGAGTAGATTGCAGCCATGCCCACCACCAATGGAGAAAGTGGCAGGAAAAGATTCCATAATGTTTAGAAGGAGAACAAGAAAAATCTAGTCTTAAATTGACAGGCACACAAGATTAAAGTGTTTACATGAATACGCTATCATAAAACTATATCTTCTGGAAAGTTTGCAGGAAGTGAGAAAAGTAAAATGATCATTTACCAATGCTGATTGGAAGTAGCTTCTTCGCCCCCTATGCTTTTACAAGCACATTATTTTTATTCTTCTAATTCCAGTAAAGACTTGCATCTATATATTCCATTTCATATACTTTGGTTGTTTTGAAGTACTTCATGGCCAATGACTTACTTTTGAAGTGCAGTAACTATAGTTTGGGAGATAAAAGTAGCAGCTAATTTGTGCATGGCACGGTCCCAAAAATAGCAATGAGACAAATGACCAGTTAATTTGCTTTGGTGGTGTTGGTTGAGGGATGAATGGTGACCTGGACATTGGGAGAACCCTCTACTTTTCTTCAAAAATGTACCATGTTATCTTTTATGTCTACCTGAACAGGCAGATGGGGCCCTGGTTTAACATTTCACTTGAAAGGCAACAACTCGGACAATGGAGCACTGCCCTCAGTACTGCACCAAAGTGTCAGCCTTGATTATGTGTTCAAGTCTTGGAGTGGGGCTTGCACCTACACCTTTCTGACCGGACAGTAACCTGTCCCCGTCTTCATGTAGAACTGGCCATATCTCTTCTGGTGCTCCACTGGAAGCCAGGAAGCCATCACAGTGACTGTTCATTACATTCCTTGTTCTCAAAAATAAAAAGTCCAATCTGAGATTCCTGTTCAGAATCTTTCATGAAAATAATGTGGTGGAACATAATGTGGTGCGATGCTCCTCCATTGAGTTCCATTGCACGGTTGCGTCGTGGAAACAAGCAGAATAATTAAATCCAGCAGCACTTATACTAGCTGGCTTTTATGCTGGCTTTTGACATCTCAATTCAAAGTAATCCCTTCACACTAGGGATGATTCTTTAAAAATTACACAAATTCTTTTTCAACCGGCAGATAATTAGAAGACTAATTCTTTCTATTGCTTAAATAGGTGGGATATGTAGACCTGCCATTTCACTATTTAGAAAGTTTTTTGCTATGCCCGGCTTGGAAACAAAACATGCCATTACCCCAAAAGTAACAGCTCCCTCAGGATTGCATTTTTGTCACAGCCCCCACACAAAGCCAAGAGAATTATTTTCAGAAGACGGCTAACAGAGTTTTTTATTCCAAAGTCAATGCACGGGTCTAATTAAAATGTCATATGAAAAAGATGATAGAAATATTATAACACACTATGAAGTAGGACAGAGCTCTGCTTCAGTCATAACTATATCTGGGAGATATTTTTTCAGCACTTCTCCCTAGATTGTGCTGTGCTTATTAATGAAGTGCCCCTAACGGCCAGGCCACAGTAGAGCACTTGAATCCCAAGGGGAGAAAAACAAAATCAGTTTTACTTCAATCCTCGAAAGGGAGGTCACGTCACAGTGTGTTTGGGTTAAAGGGACATAATTTCCACAAAAACAACCTTTAACTAACCAAATATTTGTTTCTAAACACCTGGTGCAATAACATAAATCATGCCTAAACACTTATGTTGTCATTACAAAAATGGGATGTAATTTTTGCAAAACACTTTTCATGAAGACCATGTTCATTTAAAGGCAACAACTGAGATTAAAATCTAAACATAAACTGAAAGGACGCACTGAGTGGAAAGTCTCGTCAAATTTCAATCATTTTTTTCGCTGTCCCCCCTCCGCTTATACTAATGTTACAAGTTGGAACTAGATGCAGGAAATCTTAAATTTGATCCGAAAGCAAATCCACACAGATAACCAGTCACAAACATTTGCTGTTTTCAGCTTCAGCAAAGACTTCCCTTCAGAATAATTATTTACTGCAACCCCCATCATTTGAAAGGAAAGAGTTAGTGATTAGACTGGCAAGTTGCTGCTAAATGTAGGAGTGCAGGTAACTTTTATCAACTAGTCTACGACAGAATATAGCATTTTTTTTAAAAATCAGCAGAGAACAGTGCAAACTTTTTTCAATCTCAGCCGACTATCTTTCAACAGTGCCCAACCAAGTCGAACTAGAAATCACCTAGGAAATTCACCCATTTATACTGGCTGAAGTCAGGTGATACATTATCCATAATTGTATGATCTGTGCACTCAACTAACTTCAAACAGTTAACAATAAAAGGTGAAATTGCCTTGTATGCAGCAATCTTGTCTCCCATTTAGCATTAATAATTTGGCATTAGCCCCATATTCTGAATAAATATTGGCTTGGCTCAGGTAATAGTATTCCTACCTCTAAGTTAGAAGTTTGTGAGTTCGCAATCCCCATTCCTAAAACTTGATTGTATTGAGTTGATTTTAACTCCTAGCAGTTATTTGGCGGGCCTAAGTTTCAGGCCGGTGTATTTTAACTCATTGGCATCCTCTCCATGCCACCAGTCAGCTGCCTGCCTAAAACGGGCAGAGAGCAGAAGCTGGCCAGCAGGCAGGAGAGGAAGTTTGGGTGGCCAGAGGCCAGTGGCCAGCACTAAGGGGAGCTTTTGCCAGCAAGCAGGTAAGTCACGGGGCAGGGGGTGGGGTAGGGGGGTTGTTCGGCATGCCCTCATGGATGGGGCAGGGGTAAGCTCGCCCAGACTTTCCTTGTCAGGCCCGGAGGAGCACATTCCACATCTGTACAGTGCCTGTGGTTGCAGCCACTCTTCCACTCTAAAAATTTATCGATCTTTCGCTTGAGTATACTCAACGACTAAGCATCCACAGCCCTCTGGGGTAGAGAATTCCAAAGATTCACAACCTATTGAGTGAAGAAATTTCTCCTCATCTCAGTCCTAAATGGCTGACCCCTTATCCTGAGACTGTGACCCCTAGTTCTAGACTCCCCAGCCAAGGGAAACATCCTCCCTGCATTTACCCTGTCAAGCCCCTTGACATAAGAAAACTACTAGGCACTTGGTCTAAGTATTAAACAAGGCTTTAATCAACTGTTTTTCAACATGGAGATCTAGTTGTGTCCTTCACTAGTTCCTGTTAAAGAATGTCCTGAGCAAGCTGGGCCCATGCCCGATTATTTATACTCTCCCTGGACAGCGCCACCAGCAGACCACCCAGTATTACTTCATAAGTCATTTCCACATGAATGACAAGATTCATGTCACCCCTTATGAATTTTGTTTGTGTCAATGAGATCACCTCTCATTCTTCTAAATTCCAGAGAATATAGGCCTAGCCTGCATAATCTCTTCTCATAGGACAATCCCCCCATCCCAGGAATCAGTCTATTGAACCTTTGTTGCACTCCCTCTATGGCAAGTATATCCTCCCTTAGATAAGGAAAACAAAACTGTACACAGTACTCCAGGTGTGGTTTCACCAAGGCCCTATTTAATTGCAGTAAGACTTCTTTACTCTTATACTCCAATCCTTTTGTAATAAAGGCTAACATGCCATTTGCTTTCCTAATTACTTGCTGTACCTGCATGTTAACTTTCTGTGATTTGTGTACAAGGACACCCAGGTCCTTCTGAACTCCAATTTCTTATCACAGAATCACAGAAACCCCACAGTGCAGATAGAGGCCATTTCGGCCCATCGAGCCTGCACCGACACATATCCCACCCGATCCCCGTAACCCCTACACCAACACATATCCCACCCTATCCCCGTAACCCCACGTATTTAATCCCCCTAACACTAAGGGTCAATTTATCATAGCCAATCAACCTAACCTGCACATCTTTGGACTGTGGGAGGAAACCGGAGCACCCGGAGGAAACCCACGCAAACACGGGGAGAATGTGCAAACTCCACACAGACAGTCACCCGAGGCCGAATTCGAACCCGGGTCCCTGGCGCTGTGAGGCAACAGTGCTAACCACTATGCCACCGTGCTATTTAAATATATTCCACTTTGCTATTTTTCCTACCAAAGTGGATAACTCCTCAATTTTTGGCTGCACTTTCCCCCTACATTGTTCATCCTTGGTCACCTAGATTGTAGGGGGAACAGATTAGAGAATCCCTTATTGTTGTGTATAAAATGGCTGGAACATTTACCTACATAGGAACAGTCACTGGACTATGTGAATTGCTTTTGGAGATTTCTGAGACACTTGATAAGATATTATATTAAGGCAGGCCTTTCTTAATAGAATTAAACTTATACTTTATGCAGTTTATTAAGCATATTGTATTACTGCACAACTATTAACTGACTGACAATACTGGACTCAGACTGGTGCCTGTAGAACATGATATACTGAGCTATACTGCCAAATGGTTCCATATCGCTTAATGCCCTTGCCTAACAAAATGTATCAATCTCAGTTTTGAAATTTTCAATTGGCCTAGCCTCAACAGCTCTTTGGGGGAGCAAGTTCCAGATTTCTACTATCCTTTGTGTGAAGAAGTGCTTCCTGACATCACCCCTTCTCTTCTAGTGGACAAGTGCCTAGCCTACAGTTGACATATTTTGCTCATGACAAGGCATAATAATGTAAAAGGGTTGTCTGCACAAATGTTGCATCTATCAGGGCTAGGGACTATGCTGGAGGATGAACACATCAGAGGACCGCACCACCCCACGGCACCAGTTAATTAGTGATGCATTAAAACCACATGGTACCTTAATCTAATTTCTTCAATCAGTATTAAACTTTGTCAAATTCTATTTACATGTTTTACATTTAATTAATACAACACTAGTGAAATGCTGTTTCTACTGAATTGTAAATCAACTTGTAATATAATTATTTTGATTCTTCCTGTTGGTCTCCACACATTGTTACAGTAAGCTATGACCTACATACAAAGTAAACCAATGGAGGGAAGGTCATTGATGAAGCAGCTGAAGATGGTTGGGCCTAGGACACTACCCTGAGGAACTCCTGCAGTGATGTTCTGGGGCTGAGATGATCGACCTCCAATAAACACAACCATCTTCCTTTCTGCTAGGTATGACTCCAACCAGTAGAGCGTTATCCCCAAATTCCCATTGACTTCAATTTTACTAGGGCTCCTTGATGTCACACTCAGTCAAATGCTGCCTTGATGACAAGGGCAGTCACTCTCACCTCAATTGTGGAATTCAGCTCTTTTGTCCAAGGCTGTAATGAGGTCTGGAGCCAAGTGGTCCTGGTGGAGCCCAAACTAAACATCGGTGAGCAGGTTATTGGTAAGTAAGTGTGACTTGATAGCACTGTCGACGACACCTTCCATCACTTTGCTGATGATTGAGAGTGGACTGATGGGGCGGTAATTAGCCAGATTGGATTTGTCCTGCTTTTTGTGGACAGGACATACCTGGGCAGTTTTCCATATTGTCGGGTAGATGCCAGTGTTGTAGCTGTACTGGAACAGCTTGGCTAGAGGCGCGGCTAGTTCTGGAGCACAAGTCTTTAGCACGACAGCCAGGATGTTGTCAGGGCCCATAGCCTTTGCTGTATCCAGTGCACTAAGCTGCTTCTTGATATCACGTGGAGTGAATCGAATTGGCTGAAGACTGGCTTCTGTGATGGTGGGGTCCTCAGGAGGAGGCCGATATGGATCATCCACTCGGCACTTCTGGCTGAAGATGGTTGCAAACGCTTCCGCCTTGTCTTTTGCACTCGCATGCTGGGCTCTGCCATCGTTCAGGTTGGGGATATTCATGGAGTTTCCTCCTCCCGTTAGTTGTTTAATTGTCCACCACCAATCACTGTATATTTTGAACATGGGCATGTAAATTGACTGAAATTAACTTCATGCATTGCATAGATTGTATTCTGTGTCGTGAGTATATTATGAATTTAATCATTAATAGAATGTTGATATCTATTTAATAAATGGATTATTAAAATACATTATCTAGACAAAGATCAACCTTTAGCTCTTCTGTTACATTTTGCTTTTTTTATGAAGTAAAGTCAATAACATAAAAGGAAATCCAAAAGGCTTCTATAGGCATATAAATAGTAAACGGGTAGTAAGAGGAGTGGTGGGGCCAATTAGGGACCAAAATGGAGATCTACACATAGAGGCAGAGGTACTAAGTGAGTACTTTGCATCTGTCATTACCAAGGAAGAAGATGCTACCAAATTCATTGTGAAAGAGGAGGTACTTGAGATACTGGATGGGATAAAAGTTGATGAAGAGAAAATACTAGAAAGGCTGGCTGGACTTAAAGTAGATAAGTCACCAAGACTGGATGGGATGCATCCTAGGATGCTAAGGGAAGTGAAGGTGGAAATTGCGGAGGTACTGGCCATAATCTTCCAATCCTCCTTGGATACAGGGCTGGTGCCAGAGGACTGGAAAATTGCAAATGTTACACCCTTGTTCAAAAAAGGGTGTAAAGATAAACACAACAGCTACAGGCTAGTCAGTTTAACCTCGGTAGTGGGGAACCTATTAGAAACAATAATCTGGGACAAAATTAACAGTAACTTGGACAAGTATATATTAATTAAGGGAAGTCAGCACGGATTTGTTAAAGGCAAATTGTGTTTAACTAACTTGATTGAGATTTTTGATGATGTAACAGAGAGGGTTGATGAGGGCAATGCGGTTGATGTGGTGTACATGGACTTCCAAAGGCGTCTGATAAAGTGCCACATAATAGGCTTGCCAGCAAAGTTGAAGCCCATGGAATAAAAGAGACAGTGACAGCATGGATACGAAATTGCCTAAGTGACAGGAAGCAGAGAGTAATGGTGAACGGTTGTTTTTCAGGCTGAAGGAAAGTATACAGTGGTGTTCCTCAGGGGACGGTATTAGGACCACTGCCTTTCTTGATGTATATTAATGACTTAGACTTGGGTGTGCAGAGCACAATTTCAAAATTTGTAGATGACACAAAACTTGGAGGATAGTGATAGACTTCAAGAGGACATAGACAGGCTGGTGGAAAGGGCGGACACGTGGCAGATGAAATTTAACGCAGAAAAGTGCGAAGTGATACATTTTGGTAGGAAGAATGAGGAGAGGCAATATAAACTAAAGGGTACAATGCTAAAGGGAGTGCATGAATGGAGAGACCTGAGGGTACATGTGCACAAATCGTTGAAGGTGGCAGCGCAGGTTGAGAAGGCAGTTAAAAAAGCATAGGGGATCCTGGGCTTCATAAATAGAGGCATAGAGTACAAAAGCAAGGAAATTATGATAAACCTTTATAAGACACTGGTTCGGCCTCAACAGGAGTATTGTGTCTAATTCTGGGCACTGCACTTTAGGAAGGATGTGAAGGCCTTAGAGAGGGTGCAGAAAAGATTTACAAGAATGGTTCCTGGGATGAGGGACTTCAGTTACATGGATATACAGGAGAAGCTGGGGTTGTTCTCCTTGGAGCAGAGAAGGTTGAGAGGAAATTTGATAGAGGTGTTCAAAATCATGAGGGGTCCAGACAGAGTAGATAGAGAGAAACTGTTCCCATTGGTGGAAGGGTCGAGAACCAAAGAACACAGATTTAAGTTGATTGGCAGAAGAACCAAAGGCGACATGAGGAAAAACTTTTTAAACAGCGATTGGTTAGGATCTGGAATTCACTGCATGAAAGGGTGGCGAAGGCAGATTCAATTGTGGCTTTCAAAAGGGAATTGGTTAAGTATCTGAAGGAAAAAAATTTGCAGGGCTACGGGGAAAGGGTAGGGGAGTGGGACTAGCTGAAGTGCTCTTGCAGAGAGCTGGCAGGGGCTCGACGGGCCGAATGGTTACAGCACAGAAGGAAACCATTCTATGATGCTATAAATAAGAATATTCTTCAAACATGCTAGTTTTCATGTTTTTGATTCTTGTAATTTCTGGTACATCTTACGCACACAGACAGTATGACACATGGAGGTTAAAACATTGCCACAGCTCTCAATACTCACTCATTTGGAGTTAAACATGCTCATTAATCTGTTTAAATTCAATTCGCATTGAAAATATATAAAACTAAACGTGGCTTCATATACTTAAATGAGTTATCAAACAGGTTAATTCTTTTTAAGTGCAAATTTCATCTTCACAAAGGCATCTATCCTCCAGAACAAAGTTAAACAAGGAGAGAAATCACATTGCTCACCTTTGCAGTTGCTGTTTCAATTAGCAGCATAGGCTGACTACTTACCACATATCTAACGAGCTATTGGGGACAATGCCTGCACACTGGAAGTGCCTGTGTGAGATTAGATCAATTCTTTTGGTGAACACATGCCCTCTATTGGCCAGACTACTAAATTACAGACAATCAAAGAAGAGAATGAATAATCAGCAGTAGCAAACTTGGACTCACTTGTCCTAGTTAGTGGGACTCCAGGGCATTTATCTGTTGCAAATTGTTTTGTTAAAATAACTTGGTACGCACATTGCAACAAAAGCAAAATCCTGCGGATGCTGGAAATCTGAAATAAAAACAGAAAATGCTGGAAATACTCAGCAGGTCAGGCAGCATCTGTAGAGAGAGAAACAGAGTTAACATTTCAGGTTGATGACCCTTCGTCACATTGTGGCGGTACCACTGGTTGTCCCTTACACTGAGACACATAATTCCCTTTAACTTACCTTACTGTATGTTTAACTTACCTTTTGGGGCCGTTGCCCTTTTAACTTACCTGTTGGGGCCATTGCCCCTTTAAGGCATGCCCTAGCGCGCTGACGTCACGTCACGTACAACGTGATGTGCGTGTGCCGGCACAGCCCGTTCTAGCGTCTTCGGCCTCAACGGCCAGCCGACGGGAGCGACGCAATCTTCCGCTCCCACGGCAAGCACCGGCACAGCCCGGCCTCCCGATTTCGGCCTCAACGGCCAGCGACGCAACGACACGCATCACGTGACGCCCTAAGCGCGGGAAACGCGAGCAACGTGATGACGTCACAACACAAACGCGATGACGTCATCACGCTCCCCACAGGACTGCGAACTCAGTCCTCGTGGAGTCCCCGCTGGGACAAGACCTACACCACGGTGCTCCTACAGTCAGCCATCTTACCTGCTATCTTACCTGATGTAATTAGCCTGTTCCTGTAAATAAACAACTTATTTATAGTTCGTCGAAGTCAAACTCTCTTATTTAGTGGCGATCTACACGAACCGCTACAACATATTGTTTGTTTACCTGTCTGATTATGGAACTTTATTGAATTATATTGAGATTTTTGTTTGTGGATAGGCATGAGTTAGTTATCTAGGAGTTTCTGGAGAGTTCTAGTGTAAACAAGGCCACCACGGTAGTTTGTGCTTATAAAGAGTGATTCTTTATTCAACAAACTACCACTACTTTTACGTTTCTGTGAAGCGCCTTGGGACGTTTTACTATGTTTACTACGTGAACTCACCGGAATGAAGGTCAAAGAAAAAAGGGAGAGGTTTGGGTTCAGCTGGGAAAATTAAATTTACTTTGATGGGGGATTGTAGGTTCTTTTGAGATAGATGAGTTAGGAGGGGTGTGTTTGCTGAAGTGTTAGACATGGCTCAGTGGTAGCACTCTCGCCTCCTGAATCAGAAACTTGTGGGTTCAAGTCCCACTCCAGAGCATATAATGCAAGCTGACACTCCAATACAGTACTGAGGGAGTGCTGCATTCTTGGGGTACTCTACTTCGGATGAGAAGTTAAACTGAGGCCCCATCTGCATTCTCACTGGACTTAAAACATCCCACAGCACTATTTGAAGAAGAGCGTGAAAGTTCTCCCAGTGTCCTGGCTAATATTTATCCCTTAACCTAAATTACTAAAAAAAAATGATTGTCTGGTCATTTATTTCCACTGCTGTTTGTGGGACCTTGCTGTGTGCAAATTGCCTGCTGCATTTCCCTACATTACAACAGTGATTACATTTCAAAAGTACATCATTGGCTGTAAAGCACTTTGCGGCATCCTGAGGTCATGAAAGGTGCTATATAAATGCAAGTTATTTTATTTCTTCATCTTCCTTATTTAACTAAAGTGACTCCTTCAGTAAAATTGTGCATCTCTAAGAAATTATCAAAAAAGTTGTAGGTGACTAGAGAAGTTAGTCATGTATATCTAGTCATATGAATATTTTGAAGTCCATCCCTCCTATTGCCATATTTTGTTATATGTGCAAATTTCTGTGTCAAACTGAAATAAAAGTAGAAAGAAGGAAAAGAACACTAAAAATTTCCAATTTAGAGAGAAATTTTCTTAGCAGCCAAAATACCTTCCAATTGAGCTCAGAACTCAAAATGTGCCCAGGAGTAAATAGCCTCTAATTTACCTCAGGATATTACCATAATTAGACCATGTAGCCTTAAAGGGATAGACCATGTTACACATCATTGCCCCTTAGCAGCAGAATAATGCTTTGTGTGTTAGACAGTGTAATACTCCTGTCCTTATAAAATATCATAGCCTCTGACTAACCATGAGCAATGCCACAGGAAACCCTTTAGTTACATTAATAAAAATTTGGAGACATTTCCATCATACTGTGGCACACATGCAAATTTCTGTGTTAGATCATTTTCTTCTGATCTCAGCACATGCCAGAAAGCAATTAACCTCTAATTGACTTTAGGGAGCAACTGCAAACAGACCTGCAGTTTTAAAGGGTTACACACAGCTACCCTTTTACCGGTAGAATAATAGTTGTGTGTTGTGGTATGCGCCGCATAGTACAATGCTCCTTACATTATAAAATAAAGTACCATTAGCAATGCCAGCAGAGGCCCATTAGACTTTATAAAATTAATGGTTTTAAGCAGAAGAGCACACTGTGGGACTGGTCTTAACACCAATGTTGCCCAAGATGTCCATTAGCTTTATTCTAATTGAATACAAAAGCAAAATATTGTGGATGCTGGAAATCTGAAATAAAAGCAGAAAATGCTGGAAATACTCAGCAGGTCAGGCAGCACCTGTAGAGAGAGAAACAGAGTTAACGTTTCAGGTCATCCGTTGGGCTGGATTTTATCAATGTGGGCGCATTGGGGGCGGGACTGCTGGTTGTCGGGTTTCAGTCCCACCCCCAACGACGTCCAGCCATCCCATGCTATTTTCCCTTGATTGACCTTGTTAAGCCCACCCTGCAGGCTTAGCAGGCCAATTAAGGGAAAGCCGGTGACAGAGGACATCAGCATATGGCGTTTCATCTGTCAAAACATTTTTGACAGATGAATTGTCAGCGTTTGACTGCTTAGAGAAGCTGTCAAAAACTGACAATCTCTGTTTTATGGTGAGCCCTTACTGAAGGCTCACCAAAACCTATTTCCTGAGCAGAAATCAGATGGCTGCTGCATCGGAGAATGCAGCAGCCATTCTGTCATCTCTGCCATCAAGATGAGGCACCTCCGGATCCCCAAGAGTTGAAGCCTGCAGGAAGAAACAAAGGTAAGTAAACTTTTTGTAACAATTTGCACTCACCTCCCATACTTACCTCTCCACACTTGCACCCATCACTCACCTCCACAGCGGACCTTTCGACCCCTCTAACTCCCGCAAACCCACTGCTCGCCTCGCTGACCCTGGCAAGGTTCACAGCCATTGGGAAGCCCGCACTTGTGTGGGTAAAATGGAGATTAGCCTCTTAACTGCCTGTTAACTACCTGTTAACAGGCAGTTAATTGACTGTAATCCCCTTCCCACCTCGCGGAAACGGGTCCCTGCTCGAGTCAGCATGGAGGCGGGTTGGGAGCGGGGTTGGTACCCACTCCCAGTTTCTGCCATTTTCCCGGCAGTCCCACCTCCATACCCGCCTCCCCAGGGCTGGCAAAATCCCCCCATTAACTCTATTTCTCTCTCTACAGATGCTGCCTGACATTGTAATTGAATACCCTGTTTCTACGCATTGCTTCACTATTTATTCCACTGTCCCCGAACTAATCTCGAAATATTGTTCAATTCCAAAGTAACACACAATCATGAAGGGACAGAGACCCTAAAACCTTGGTATCTAATTCAATCCAAGGCCAGGTGACAATCATACACTTGACAGTGAGGCCACAAATATTTACCATATATATCCAGAGTTTATACAACACAGCAAAGGGCCACTGCCTGTAATTCAATAAATAAGGACTGGTGATAACAAAGTGCTTACGTGAATGCATTTCAGCATAATTAGGTGGTTCAGTGCATATCACAATGTCTACCTTGTGGTTACTAATCCTGTTAACAAGTGCAGCACCTAGTCTGTATATGTTGTTGTCTGGTGTTTCTTATTTTTCAGAGTGTAATAGCTAGCTTGAGAACAAACATGCCTGCACCTTTACAGCACTGAATTTTGGGGTGTAGGCAGTATTCCAGGGAAAACAGACCTGCCTTCAGTGGATTAGGTGTTCCCTGATGCCTTTGTGTATATAATGCCACACTGTTAAAAAAAACTGTAACAAGCATCAACATCAATAATACACGAATGATACAGACTAGAAATATTACTGGGGTGCTGCTAGTCCATAAAAGCTTACCTAAGCACCCAGGTACTTATTAGAGACAGATTTCCCCACAATAACCCTTAGAAAACACTTTATTGAAGTGGAATCAGGGTGTATGCCATTTAATAGGCACTCTGTTAATGGAACCATTCATTTCATTAATTCCCTAAACATTCTACAATGTGTGTTTAACAGGAAGATTTGATACAGTGATCACATTACCAACTGGGAGCAGAGACTTTTCATATTAATAAGGTTTTACTGTAAAGTACCCAACATATAGTCAATACATTACTTTGTTTGCTATGTGATGTGAACACAGCAATGAGTTCAAACATAATATCTCACTGAATTATAAAGCACCTTATTGAAAAGTAGCATGTAAAATGGTAGGATTCAACTTTCACAATATTCAAAGGAATTCAGTCTCGACATCATCAAGACCTGACAATCATATGTAAAGAAGAACCCCAGCAGCTTTAGTCGGGAGTCCTTGCGCTGGCTTACTAGAGCGGGTTAAAATCCCAAACGGTGGGATCCTGATAACTTTCCGGTAGGTAAGCAACCTGGGTCATTTTAACTACCCACCTGCCCAGTTTCTTTCAAGCAGGTAGAGTTAAAATCACCCGAGCCTTAATAAAACAATTAAAGCTCAAAATGTGAAGTGTAATTTGTGCGAATCTTACAGTAAGAGTTTAATTTAAGTCTCAATTTATAAAATGTATCATTCACTATTCAATCTGTGATTCATGACAGTAGCATATGGGGTTCCACCTATTATTTAGTGTTGTGGAAGATTTAGGGAGGTTTAGGCGTTTCAAAATATCAAAGTCTTGGGAAAGAACTTGAGTAGGAGACTAATGAATCAACGCAGAAAGAAGGAAGAGGTTGAAACAACTTGGGAAGAACAAGAAAGATGAAGTACTAACATAATGCTGGAACATCAAACAGTTAATACTAGAAGGGTAGTAGCTGGTATCACAGATCTGAAAGGTAAAAATCACAATATCCAACTGGAAATGCAGAATTGGCAACTTCATTTTTGCTGTCTTTTGGATGAGACGTTAAACCGAGGCCCTCTCAGGTGGATGTAAAAAATCCTATGGCACTATTTCAAAGAAGAGCAGGGGAGTTCTCCCTGGTGTCCTGGCCAATATTTATCCCTCAACCAACAGCACTAAAACAGATTATCTGGTCATTATCACATTGCTGTTTGTGGGACATTGCTGTGTGCAAATTGGCTGTTGTGTTTCCCACATTACAATAGTGACTACATTTGAAAAGTATTTTATTGGCTGTAAAGTGCTTTGGAATGTCCTGAGGTCATGACCGGGTCCTCGGTTTAACATCATCCGAAAGACAGCACCTCCGACAATGTAGCATTCCCTTAGTGCTGCACTGAAGTGCCACCCTAGATTACGTGCTCGTCTTTGGAGTAGAACTTGAACCCACAACGTTCCAACTCAGGAAATGAGAGTGCTAGCACTGAGTCAAGACTGACACCTCAAAACAATTGCTGTGTCTTAGGCAAAGCAATGCCACACAGAGCACATGGCCAGCACAAGGAGTGAACCCGTCACCTTGGCGTTATTAGTACCATGCTTTAACCAACTGAACTAACTGGCCACCATGGACAAAAGAAATGTGTGGAATTTCAACTGGCTAAATGGTACAACTAATACAATTGGCACAATTAGTAAAACTGATGCAGAGGACAGGTATGTCTTAAGTATTTGAATAGCAGATATTAAAATTTGCATTATAAATTATGCAGACATTTTAACCAATCAGGATATGCACAGATCGACAAGAGCAGGAGTTAAATCATATTTAGAATGAAAAGCCAGAGGCAGATCCATCAATGGCTCTGCTGGTGGTGTGTAGCCTGACTTTCTGACCCACACCCACTATGGGATGAGATTCTACACTCCCCAATCTATCAACTCGTGAAAGATAAGCAATGTTAAAAATCATCTAATGTTAAAAGGATGACCTCTCTTTGGTTGCACAGTACAGCACCTCATGCCTCATTAATCAAAGTGATTGAAGGAGAATGTTTTACAATGGCTATCTGTTTAAAATAAGAGAAGATGACAAGTAGCAAAGATTTATATCTCCTTTGCACACAACAGGATTCTTATGATCAGAGTGCTATTGATACCTAGGGATTGAAGTCTGAAATAAGCCTTTCATGTGTCCCAAGGTGGACTTCAGTTACTTCTAAGCTTTTACTCACATGTAAAGTTGCAAACATAGTGTTGCACTTCATATAATCTACATACAAATAAATCAATTTGCATATAGAGTTCCATATAAAAATAATTTATACATAGTAGGTTTTAAACAGAATAAACAACATACAAATGGATAGTGGAGAATTTGATTTTTGCAAATAACATATCTACATAAAATTATGAATCATTAGGACTAACTAAATTAATTGAAATCTGCACCTATGTAATATACTAAAGGTCTTTAGTATATTTTGTGTTAAACTTTAAATATGTTCATAGTATAAAAGAAAATCTGGCACACTTTATCAAAAAATACTTTATCACTGTTCTCTTTTCCTATTGAGAAAATCAGGATAAATTGTTAGTGCTATCCACTTATCTCGATTGGCTCAAATATTCCACACACCAATCAAAAATTACTTTATACCTCTTTTCACTAGCTTCACTGTCTCTTATCACATATACAAAATTCACATATCATCCAACTGACTGTGAGCAGTGCCACAGGAGATCTGCCCATCTGTTACCATCTATCTTCTTCACAATTCTCAGTAGAGAATCATAGAATCATACAGCACAGAAGGAGGCCATTCAGTCCATCATACCTGCGCCGACTTTTTGAAAGAGCTATCCAATTAGTCCCACTCCTCTGTTCTTTCCCCAAAGCCCTTCAAATTTTCCTCATCAAGTATTTATCCAATTCCCTTCTGAAAGTTATGATTGAATCTGCTTCCACCAGCCTTTCAGGCAATGCATTCCAGATCATCACAACTTGCTGCTTAAAAAAATTCTCCTCATCTCTCCCTGGTACTTTTGCCAATCATCCTAAATCTGTGTTCTCCGGTTATCAACCCACCAGCTAGTGGAAACAGTTTCTCCCTGTGGTAAACCACTGTTTGTATTCCTGTTTGTCCTGTTTGTATTCCACTGTGTACATGCCTGGACATGCCTCGGCTGACTCCTCCCACAGGTCCTAGTATAAAGGTGACTGCTCCCCAGCCCTTTGTATTTCTGGACCGGTCGACCACTCGAGGCAGACCTCCATTCTGTTGTTAATAAAAGCCTTTAGTTACTCTTCTAACTCTCAGTCTTTTATGAGTAATTGATAGCGCATCAATTTTATTAACAAAATTTTTATAATGGAGAAGATCCTCACACCAGCATGCCTGGACTTAGATCATCGGGAGGCGGACTCATCCACCAAGTTTACTCACTGGCTTAAGTGTTTCGAAAAATTCCTGACCGCCTCCGAAGCCATCAAATCGGACGAGGACAAACTGGATGTCCTGACCTCCAAAGTGAACCACCGAGTGTACTCGGTCATCCAAGACGCGACCTCGTACGCGGACGCTATCAAGCTCCTCAAGGACCAGTACACGCGCCCAGTGAACGAAGTGTACGCCAGGCACCTCCTGGGGAGTCGTAAACAACAACCTGGGGAATCGACCGTGGAATACCTTCAGGCACTGTCTGTGCTTGGCCGGGCCTGTGGTTGTAAGGATGTAAAGGCCGCCGTGTACACAGAGGAACTTATCCGGGACGCTTTTGTAGCGGGCCACAGATCCAATTACACCCGACAGCGACTGTTGGAGCAGAGTAACCTCGACCTCAACAAGGCCTCTGAACTCGCACTATCGTTGGATGCAGCCTACCAGGGCATGGATGCCTACTCCTCTGCACCGTGGACGCCGCGGGGAATGACAGCCTGGGACACGGTAGGACCGCCTCATAGCGCCGTGCCACCCCAGCCACACCCCAACAACGGCCCAACTACCGCAGCAGTTTCCCAAGGCCAGACAGCAGTGCCCCAAGGCCAGAAATGCTACTTCTGTGGCCAGGCAAAACACCCCAGAGCGCGCTGCCCGGCGAAAAACGCGATCTGCTCGGGCTGCGGGAAGAAGGGACACGACGCTCGCGTCTGCAGGGCCAAAGCCACCCCGAACCCCAGCAGCGCCGCGTGTGGGCCATGCGGGCCGCCATCTTGGACCTCCCCGGCCATGTGCGAATCACCGGTACAGCAGCCATTTTGGACGCCTCCAGCCACATGGGGATCATGGACGCCGCCATCTTGGACGACAGCCGGGACGCAGCAGGCCCCCGACACTGCCACATCTGATACCCGCAGCGACACACCGACCCCTACGCTGGCATCCGTTACACTGGACCAAGCGAGACCGCACCAACTGGCCAGTTCCACAATGGACATTAAGGTAAATGGTCACGATACAATCTGCCTTTTTGACTCTGGGAGCACGGAGAGCTTCATCCACCCCGACACGGTGCGGCGTTGCTCTCTCCCAGTCCTGCCTGCGCAACAGCGGATTTCTATGGCCTCCGAGTCCCAGTCGGCGGACATCGGCGGCTACTGCGTGGTGACACTCGTAGTAGACGGGACCGTGTACGATCATTTTAAACTTCTGGTCCTGCCTGACCTCTGCGCTGCCGTCCTGCTGGGGTTAGATTTTCAGTGCCACCTTAAAAGTGTTACGATGGCGTACGGTGGACCCCTACCCCCACTCACAGTCCGCAGCCAGCAGCTTCCAAATTGCCCGCCGCGCACCAGGTGCAACCTCTCCACACTCAGAGTCACCCCCCCACCACTGTTTGCTAACCTCACCCCCGACTGTAAGCCCATCGCCACAAAGAGCAGGCGATACAGTGCCGGGGACAGGGTTTTCATTAAAACCGAAGTGGAGCGGCTCCTGAAAGAAGGGATTATTGAGGGCAGCACCAGCCCCTGGCGAGCCCAGGTTGTGGTCGTTAAGACCGGCGAGAAGCAGCGCCTGGTCATCGACTACAGCCAGACAATAAATCGCTACACCCTACTGGACGCCTACCCACTCCCCCGTATAGCTGATATGGTCAACCAGATCGCACAGTACCGCGTCTTCTCGACCATTGACCTGAAATCAGCGTACCACCAGCTCCCCATCCGCCCTGAGGACTGCCAGTACACTGCCTTTGAGGCAAACGGCCGCCTCTATCACTTCCTTAGGGTTCCCTTTGGCGTCACCAACGGGGTCTCCGTCTTCCAAAGGGAGATGGACCGGATGGTAGATCAAAATGCGTTGCAGGCCACTTTCCCATATCTGGACAATGTGACCATCTGCGGCCGTGACTTGCAGGACCATGACGCAAACCTCGAAAAATTCCTCCGCACCGCCCAACTCCTAAACCTGACATATAACAAGGAGAAGTGCATATTCCGCACAAACCGCCTCGCCATCCTTGGCTGTGTTGTGGAACACGGAGTCATTGGCCCCGACCCTGACCGGATGCGTCCCCTTATGGAACTCCCACTGCCCCACTGCCTCAAGGCCCTGAAGAGGTGCCTAGGGTTTTTCTCCTATTACGCCCAGTGGGTCCCCTACTATGCGGACAAGGCCCGTCCGCTGATCAAGTCCACCTCTTTTCCCTTGACGGCAGAGGCCCGCTTAGCCTTCCACCGTATCAAGGAGGACATTGCCAAAGCCACCATGCACGCAGTGGACGAATCCATCCCCTTCCAGGTGGAAAGCGACGCGTCCGACTTTGCCCTGGCCGCTACCCTCAATCAGGCGGGGAGACCCGTGGCCTTCTTTTCACGAACCCTCCAAGGCCCGGAGACCAGACACTCCGCTGTTGAGAAGGAGGCCCAGGCGATTGTGGAGGCTGTGCGTCATTGGAGGCACTACCTGGCCGGAAAACGATTTACCCTGCTCACTGACCAGCGTTCAGTTGCTTTTATGTTTAACAACAAGCAGAGGGGCAAAATCAAAAATGACAAGATCTTGAGGTGGAGAATCGAACTTTCCACCTACAACTACGAGATCTTGTACCGGCCCGGGAAGCTAAATGAACCCCCGGATGCGCTATCGCGTGGCACCTGCGCCAGCGCGCAGATCAATAGACTGCGGGCCCTCCACAATGACCTCTGCCACCCGGGGGTCACCAGGTTCTTCCACCTCATCAAGGCCCGCAACCTGCCTTACTCTATTGAGGAGGTCAGGACCATGACCAGGAACTGCCAAGTCTGCGCTGAGTGCAAACTGCACTTTTATAGACCAGACAGGGCCCACCTGATAAAAGCCACTCGCCCCTTCGAGCGCCTGAGCGTTGATTTTAAAGGGCCTCTCCCCTCCTCCGACCGCAATGTGTACTTCCTCAATATTATTGATGAGTACTCCCGTTTCCCGTTCGCCATCCCCTGCCCTGACATGACCAGTGCCACGGTCATTAAATGTCTGAACAACCTCTTCACCCTGTTCGGCTTCCCCAGCTATATCCATAGCGACCGGGGCTCATCGTTTATGAGCGACGAACTCCGTCAGTACCTGCTAACTAGGGGTATTGCCACAAGCAGGACCACCAGTTACAACCCCCGGGGGAACGGACAGGTGGAAAGAGAAAATGCGACAGTTTGGAAGGCCGTCCTGCTAGCCTTAAAGTCTAGGGGCTTTCCAACCTCCCGCTGGCAGGATGTGCTCCCCGATGCGCTCCACTCTATTCGGTCACTGCTCTGCACTGCCACTAACGCCACCCCTCATGAGAAAATGTTTGTCTTCCCAAGGAAGTCCACATCGGGGACATCACTATCGCCATGGCTGACGTCCCCAGGGCCGGTCCTACTGAGAAGACACGTGAGGACCCATAAAACGGACCCCCTGGTCGAGAGGGTCGACCTCCTCCACGCCAACCCCCAGTATGCTTACATCGCATACCCGGACGGGCGGGAGGACACAGTCTCCATAAGAGACCTTGCACCCTCGGGGGCCGCAGTAACCCACTACCCACTACCCACTACCACCCCCCCCCCACGATCTGATATCCAGCCCCAGCAGATGGCAGGCCGGGGCCCCGCGACCCGCTCGACATCTACGAGGACGACACGCCTGTGCCACAGCCTACGCTGGACTCGACGCCGGAAGCTTC
The DNA here is from genome assembly GCF_052327205.1 of Somniosus microcephalus. NCBI lineage: Eukaryota > Metazoa > Chordata > Chondrichthyes > Squaliformes > Somniosidae > Somniosus > Somniosus microcephalus. The sequence goes on along the minus strand of NC_140992.1, from coordinate 99,679,553 downwards.
ACTACCCCTGCCGTCGCCACGCCGATCACAGCGGCAGACAAGACCTCCGGAGAGACTCCAATACACTAACTTTTAATACACTTCACCCCGCCGGACTCAATTTTAAACAAGGGGTGAATGTGGTAAACCACTGTTTGTATTCCTGTTTGTCCTGTTTGTATTCCACTGTGTACATGCCTGGACATGCCTCGGCTGACTCCTCCCACAGGTCCTAGTATAAAGGTGACTGCTCCCCAGCCCTTTGTATTTCTGGACCGGTCGACCACTCGAGGCAGACCTCCATTCTGTTGTTAATAAAAGCCTTTAGTTACTCTTCTAACTCTCAGTCTTTTATGAGTAATTGATAGCGCATCACTCCCTACCTACTCTACCAAAACCCTTCATGATTTTGAATACTTCTATTAAATCTCCTTTTAACCTTCTGTGCTCTAAGTAGAACAATCCCAACTTCTCTAGTCTCTCCACATAACTAAAGTCCCTAATCCCTGCTACTATTCAAATCAATCGCCTCTTCACCCTCTCCAAGTCCTTAATATCCTTCCTAAAATGCGGTGCCCAGAATTGCATACAATACTGATAGCTGTGGGGCATTGTTAAATTAATCTTTAACCTGTTTGTAGGTCAGTTTTGTACTGCAGTCTGTAATGTAAAGTGTCCATTCCTCACATATGTGTTCAGAAGGGTGCTAATAATGAAATAAATAATCAAATGTGATGAAGTGAAGAGGAGAGATCGCCAACTATGCTTTTAAAGTGGAAAGTCTTCGAGCATAAAGTTAACTCAAAGATTCATTTGTCTTTTTCGACTCTTGGAAAGCACATTCAAATGTTAAGAGACTATGGGGGAAAAATACAGTATCGCCCCGTTTGGGGCGCCGTTATCAGCCGGGCGCAAAATTTAGCGCCTGGCGCTAATTATCGCCTCCGACAGCAAACTTGGCTTTTATCGCCCCTGGAGGTGATTTGGAGCGTTAAATCAGGTGCTACACACCTCTCTTCAGGCGCAAAGGCCGAGGAGCGAGGCGCTACCTCAGAGCGCGGGCGCAGCGCAGGTGCTGTCAGTTAGCAATTAAACACAGACACACTGGTGCCGGCCAGTTCTTAAAGGGGAGGGTCGATCTTGCTCTCCAGCCACACCCTGCTCATTGCAGCCTTGAATCTCGGCCTGGACAGACCTGTGGCTAAATCTTACAGGCAAGGACTATGGAGAGGGCCAGGGAGCGAGCACAGCGCTTCAGCGAGCAGGCCTTGGAGGCTCTGGTTGGCGCGGTGGAGCACAGAAGATCTATACTGTACCCAGAGAGTGGCAGGAGGCCTTTGCCACGCGAGTACAGAAGAGTGTGGAGGGAGGTGGCTCAAAGCTTCTCCTCCAGGAGCGTGGTGCCCAGGACCCATATCCAATGTAGAAAAAAGTTCAATGACCTCACTCGGGTCATCAGGGTGAGTGGCCTTTTTTCAATACCTCTCCATCCCTCCATCTCAACCTCATTCTATGGCCAGAGGGTCTTAAAAGCCCCAATGCCCAACACGCATCCAACACCTATGGCCCTTTCATCAAACACACACGCATATTCCACACTTTGCATACAGTAAGGGCTATTCAACTATGGGAGGCACATCAGGGAAGACCATGGCTGCATACAGTAAGGGCTATTCAACGATGGGAGGCACATCAGGCAAGACCATGGCTGCATACAGTAAGGGCTATTCAATTATGGGAGGCACATCAGGCAAGACCATGGTTGTATATTTACTCAGACGCCGTCCTTTTTCTTGCAGGCCAAGCTATTTCATAATAGGAGACAGCAGCAACGGACGGGTGGAGGGTGGCCTCAGCTGCAATGCCTCAATGATCTTGAGGTGCGCGTCCACAGGATTGTGGCAAGCCGGGTGATCGGTCCCATCGCCACTGGAGGACGCCGACCCCGTTCTGGACAGCAATGGTAAGGTCATCACCTTTTTGTCCTCTCTCCTTCCACTTGTCCCTCACAACACCAGCGTTTGACACTTTCAATCCAACTTACTAAATCGCTGCACTCATTCCTCCCTTACTGCCACCCTGTCCTCACGCTAAAGCCACTCTTGTACCTCCCTGCTTTCAGATGGTGATTCACCAGCTGAGGAGATGGGCCCTCAAGCTGCCAGTGGGAGTGAAGCTGCAGGCGAGGAGGAAGAGGAAGCCGGAGCATCAGCACCACCCTCTCCTGAGGAAGCCCATGCCCACAATTGGAACATGCCTTCTCTGGAGGGGAGCAGGGGGGAAGGGTCTGATGAGGGTGAAGCTCCAGGACCCAGTGGGCTGCAGCAATGCGATGGAGGTAGGGAAGCTCGGGGGCCTTCTCCCCGGAGGGAGAGTATGCCAGTGAGTCCTGCTGCACTGGACGCAGAGGAGGAGCGGCTCATCGTTGAAATGAACACCCAGGCGGTGGACATGCACAATGAGCTCATGGGTGCAGTGGGAAGGGTGCCGAATCCATTGAATCATTGGCAAGGTGTGTGCAGCACTTCGCTGTAGCACAGGCGGATGCCACGCAAATGCTTAGTGCTGCAATTCAGTCACTGGCTGCCATGACCCCATCTCAGACTGCTCTCATGCAGACTCAGATTGAGGCCACGCGAGCACTGACTGCTGCCATCCTCGCTGGTTCGGACACATTTCCCTGGGGCTCTCACCGCGCCGCAGCAGGCCAGCAATCTGTGCTCCAGCAGATTGCTCCGGATGCTGAAGTGCTGCCCCGTGGGAGTGCCAGTCTGTCGGTTGAGCAGGGAGTCGCTGTCCTCTCTCAAGATGACAGCATTCCTGCTGCCACCACTGTCACTTCTCCACTGCACTTGCCACCACCTGTAGGACAAACTGCTGCCGCCCATGCAGAGTTAGTGCAGTCTGCAGCCGGGCCCTCCAGGCCCAGAGCTGGTCGAGGCCGTCCTTCAAGGGCATCTGCAGTCTCGGGTTGTGACAATCAGCAGCCTTCCACCAGCCTTGCTGCAGCCACTGGGGTCCCATTACAGAGGAGCAATAGGGTGGGAAGGGGGGAAGTGCGCAAGGAAAGGAGATCACCCTCGAAGGGCAAAAAGTAGGAGGTGTGACAAAATGTTGTTCATTTTTTTATTAAAGGCAGAAAGAGGTTCGTGGTTAAACTTTGTTCAGTGTTTTGGACATTATCTCCAGGTTGTGAGAACCAGTTATGTTAATGACTGTTTTTTTGTGTTTCTTTCCATTAGTTTGTCATGCGGAAATGACACACACAGAGTTTGTAAAATAAATACGTTTTTGTATTCAAAATGTACATATTTGGTCTTTGCAATCATTGTTGCCTTGGCCGGCTTAGGGGTTGCGGGTTGGTTTCATTCATGTTGTTCTCAATGGCAGAAGCCATTTCCTCAGCAGGGGCCTAGAAGCGCCTTGCTATGAGCCTTTGACGGATGGCCCTTCCACTTTGTACATTGTGTGCCTCCCTCCCGCCTTGGTGCTGCTGATGATCATCCTCCTCATCTTTCTCCTCCTCTTCCTCCTCCTCCTCTGCTGGTGCTCCAAGGCCTGGTGGCATTGGCTGGGTCCTGAGGATTGCCAGGTTATGCAGCATGCAGCACACAACAACGAAGTGGAAGACTCGCTCAGGCGAGTACTGCAGGGCTCCTCCAGAATGGTCCAGACAGCGGAACCGTTGCTTGAGCACACCGATTGTGTGCTCAACAATGTTCCTGGCAGCTTGATGGCTCTCATTGTACCGCAGCTCAGCAGGGGTGTTGGGCGTTCGGAGCAGTGTCATCAGCCAGGTGCACAGTGGATATCCCTTGTCCCCGAGAAGCCAACCATGGTGTGGTGCCTGGAAAAGTTCTGCCACAGTAGTCTGGCGCAGGATGAATGCATCATGGCTGCTGCCAGGATAGTGGGCATTGACAGCGATTATCAGCTGTCTGTTGTCACAGACCAACTGAACGTTTAAGGAATGGAACCCCTTTCAGTTGCGGAAATCCTCGGCATTCACATACGGAGCACGCAAAGCCACATGCGTGCAGTCAATGGTGCCCTGCACCATGGGGAAGCCCGCTATCCTAGCAAAGCCTATTGCACGTTCTTGCTGCTTGTCCGGGGTCATGGGGAAAGAGATGTACTCTCGTCTCCTTTTATAGAGGGCATTTGTGACCTGATGGATGCAGCAATGCACCACAAATTAGGAGATATTGGCGATGTCCCCAGTAGCTGATTGAAATGAGCCGGTGGCATAAAAGTTGAGAGCCACTGTTATCTTCACTGTCACTGACAGAGATGTCCTGCTCCTCAGTTGAGGCTGCAGATCTGGCTGCAGCAGGTGGCAGAGCTCAGTGACCACCTCCTTGCTGAAGCTCAGCCTTCACAAGCACTGCTCCTCAGTCATATTAATGTAGGAGAATTGTTGGTGAAATACCCTGGGAGGATAAGGTCTCCTGTACAGAGGCCTGTTGGCCCTCCTCCATCTGGCCATGATTGCCACTCTCCCTCTGTGTCACTGTGCCCTCCGAATCTGATAGCGCAGGATGACGCCCCCATTCAGTGCAGCCCCCATAGTGTCTTGGCAGTCAAAGTAATGAAGGTCAAAAACCAAAGTACCTGCAAAGTTATGGTCAGAAGCCAAAACTACTTCAGACAGCGTTGACTCAATGCAGAAGTCTCTCTTTCTCTCTCTCAAAATCTCTCTCTCTCTCTCAGAATGAGTGGTGCAAAAATGTCGACCACAGAAAAAGCCAGGAAGAGGCCCCCTTTAAATAGCGCCCCCCCCCAGCCCCACAGCGACTAGGAAGCGTTCCAGTCTACCTGTCGTTAGTTGCGCCAGGCGGAAAGGAGGGGGGGCGCCAATCAATTTCCGTTCCGGGGCGTCACAAGGGCATTGCGCGCTCGAATGACGTCAAGATCTGCGTGCGCAGATCAGGCAGTATTGTTTAGCGCCGCCGCAAAATGTCCGGTCAATTCCGCGAGAGGCACAGATATCGCCTCGCCCGGGCGCTAGTTGCTTTGTGCTCCATTGGTGCCCTCTTAAGGCGCTAACGGGAGGCGCAAACCAACTGAAATTTTCCCCCATTACTTTCACTAAGCCTAAGCAAACAGATGCTCTTAAACCTCAAATGGCGTCGAGGTTTTGTTGAGGCTTGAATCATGACTCAAGCTTGGTGATGTCTGATAAAGCATTGTTCATTTATTAAGGTGACAAGGTAGTGATTATAATGGCAGCTACATGGAAGGATTCCAACACATCCATTTCTTGAGGAGAATGGGGAACTGGATGAAAGAAACTCATTTATTGAACAATCCAGCAAAAATGAAAGTACAGAGTGACAAACTGATTCACAGCATTGCTTATGAACATGCAATTCAATACAAAGGCAACTTCTAGCATGCCCAGTAGCTAAGAAAGCAGAGTTACTGATGAAAGAAAGTCCCTTTTTAAATTTGGTGAAAGTGCAATGAATCACTATGAGTTGGCATATTTCTACAAGACACCCAAGGACTGAAGAGAATCAGATAGAGGCAAAGCTTCATACTTCAAATTTTCTCCATATAATTAACATCACCAACTAGGTTGCCTCCTCAGATGGCCTTAAATGTTTGACTGTAAAGATGCTCTAGACTTTAACATGGAAGTGGTAGACTCTAAAGTCTGTGATTGCCAAATGAAAACCCATTAATTAAAAACAATTTAAAAACTATTAACTCAAACTGTTTCCAGTCGGCACATGGGTGGCCTGAGTAGTCTGAAGCTTTACATTCCCATCCGCCCACACCTTGGCTGGTTTCTGAGGCAATGCAAACAGTGATAGACACATAAAGACAGAATGAATAGAAGCAGAATTAATGAAATTAAGGGATTGGATTCACCTGATTAAATTTAAATGTTAATAAAACTATTGTTTAAAAAGAAACCACACCAGTGCAATACTAAGTCAGACAGAGCAGAAAATGTCAGCTCAGATCCCTTGCACTCGATTTTCATTGAGTCGTGGAGTCGGGCTTGGAGGCGTGCGGGGGGGGGGTTAAAATCGCAAAAACTGGCAGGCGGGACCCTCACCCCCCGTCTGGTTCCCGACTCCGAGCAATTTTAACTCAGGCGTGTCTGATGATCCCGACTCCATCCCGCATCCAACAGGCGGGACTGGTCTTTAAGGCCCTTAATAACCACTAAATGACCTCTATCATCCTATTTTAACAGGCCCTTGCAAATTTAAACCTTTTCCCACGTAATACATGCTTGGTGGGAAACACGAATGTGAAACCTGGTGGGAGCACTATTGGATTGCTGACTATCAACTGCAGGTCAACCATTAAAGAGGAGGTTTGATCAGCCATCATTTGCAGGTGGCAGGACTTAGTGGTCTCAGGTCTGGGGCAACTTTTAGAAGGCTTAACCACACCTGTGGAAGGTTGGAGCCTGACATCCATCTCCAGTGTGATCTCTTGGGAAACCCCTCTCACCACCTTCACTCAGCGCTTCCTCAACGGAGGCATGTACCAGAAGAATGGGAGCCACTTATTTCCTTCCCATCTGGGCATTAGAGAAGCTTGAGCACCAGCCATGGCACCAGCAGAACCAGGAACAACAGCAGTACCAGCAACAGCAGCAGGAGCACCAGGCTGCTGCTCACCCACCTGAGGCTGCACAGGCCAGAAGGGGCCAGCACCTGGAAGCCCGTCAGCGCAGGAGATACCCTCCAAACAGGGTCTACAGACGCAGGGTCACCTATCTCAGCATATCTGAGCAGCAGTGCCAAAGGCGGCTCCGACTTTCGCAAGAGGTAGTGACTGACATCTGCGCAATGCTACAGCTGTTATGTATTGGGTGTTCTCCTCCCACCTGCAGTGGCGCTGTCACAGCAGATAAATGGTTGGGGTTGTTCTCTTCGTTAAGTTTAGTTCTCTTTGTTCGGTTCTCTCCAGAACCTTCTTTTTGAAATAAGCACTTCATGTTTGAATCTCTGAGTTCTGAGCCCTAAATTGTGTCTTGGTAGAAAGGTACAGACATACCAAAGTGGCGACGAGGATCGGATGAATCTGCGTTGTGGGAACTTTCTTGTTTTCGACAACAAAACACTCGGAACAGAGATTGCAGCATCACATTAACATTACGGGTGCAGTGAGTAAACAGAAAATAAAATTTGAAACGTGAGATGGCTACTATATTAGGAAACATCGGTGACTTTGATGAAAATGTGGAGCAATGGAGTGCTTATACAGAACGTTTTGACTATTTTGTTTTGGCGAATGCGGTGGCAAACGAAAAGGTCATGCCTACCTTTTTGAGTATAATGGGGGCAAAGATATTCAATTTACTTCGCAGCCTTGTACAGCCAGATAAGCCAGGAACTAAAACATATAAACAACTAGTGGAAATTCTTGGAGCACATTTTTCACCAAAACCTCTGGTTATTGCTGAGAGATTTAGATTTCACAAACAGAATCAAGAGGAGGGGGAATCAGTGATGATGTTTATTGCTGCTTTAAAAAGGTTGTCAGAACACTGCGAGTTCAAGGAGGTGCTGAATGACACCATTAGAGACAGACTTGTGTGTGGTCTGCTAAGTGCAGCCACACAGAAGCGCCTTCTTACTGAGGACAACCTTACTCTTGAAAAGGCCATTGAAGTTAGTGTCTCCATGGAGATGGCGGAAAAGGAGGCTCACCAGTTGAGTTCAACAAGGAGAGTTCACAAGGTGTCGTCTGAGCCTAAAGGTGCGCGGAACAGCACATGTTACCATTGTGGGAAAACGGGCCATCACGCTAATGACTGCTGGTGTACGGAGCTGGAATGCCGAAATTATGGCAAAAAAGGTCACATTGAACGTGCCTGTAGAGGTAAAAAAAGAACAGACAGAGCTGGGAAGCATGAAAGCAAAATGTCTGTATTTGGACAAGAGAAGAGAAAGAGTGTTCATTCAGTGCAGTATGATGGAACAAGCAAAACAGAGGGGAGCGACACCTCTAAGGAGGAAGAGGTGCACATACTGACGGTTGCAGGTCGTCCAAATGGCTACTGGGTGTCGCCACTGGTGGAGGGACAATCAGTGCGGATGGAGGTGGACACGGGCGCGGCTGTGTCCCTTGTTTCAGACACTGTCTACAACAAAATGCTAAAGCATCTTACCCTTCAGCCAACAAACATTGTGCTAAAGATGTATACTGGTGAACCTGTGGCCATGAGAGGCGCCATTGAGTTGACAGTTAAATTGAACGGACAGACTGCGAATCTGCCACTATATGTGGTAAAGGGAAATTACCCATCTCTACTGGGACGTGCGTGGCTAGAGAAAATTACGCTGGGCTGGCCTGTAGTCCGCATGATGTCAAAAGGGGAGTCAGGTCTGACTGCAGTTTTAAAAAACAGAACTCTTCAATGGTGAACTTGGGAGCATGAAAAAGATCAGCGTGAGACTGGACATTAAACCTGACAGCAAGCCGAAGTTGCACAAAGCCCGACCTGTACCCTATGCAATTAGGCCAAAAGTTGAGGCTAACTTGGAGGCCTTAGTCGAGAATGGAGTCCTGGAGCCTGTGAGCATGAGCAAATGGGCCACACCCATTGTTCCTGTCCTGAAAAAGGATGGATCTGTTCGAATCTGCGGGGATTTTAAAGTGACTATTAACCTGGTGCTGTCTGCGGAACAGTACCCTCTTCCCCTCATTGGTGATCTTTTTACGGGCCTGGCCGGAGGGCAAAAGTTCAGCAAAATAGACTTATGCCAGGCTTATCTACAAATGCATGTCGATGACAAATCAAAGGAGCTGCTGACAATTGTGACACACAAGGGGCTATACAGGTACTGCCGCCTTCCGTTTGGAATTACGTCGGCCCCTGCTCTATTCCAAAGGGCAATGGATCAGATTTTGAGTGGACTGCCAGGAGTCCAGTGCTACCTGGACGACATCCTTATCACTGGGACAAATGAGGAGGATCATCTTCTGAATTTGGATGCGACACTACAGCGACTGAAAGAGTACGGACTCAGAGTTTGTAAAGACAAATGTGAATTCTTTCAGTCTTCAGTCGAGTACCTGGGGCATGTGATTGATGCTACTGGCCTGCATAAGGCGCCGTCAAAGGTCAAGGCGATCGTGGAGGCCCCAGCACCCCAGAATGTGAGCCAGTTACGTTCATTTCTGGGGCTGCTTAACTACTATGGGAAGTTTATTCCAGACTTAGCAACATTGCTGAAGCCGTTACATCAGCTGCTATGTCAAGGCAAAACATGGAAATGGACTGAACTGTGCAACGAAGCTTTCGCCCAAGCAAAGAAAGCATTGCTGAAGTCAGAGGTCCTGACACACTTCGACCCAAAGCTACCCATGCAGCTAGCATGTGATGCATCACCATATGGTGTGGGAGCAGTCATATCCTACATCATGCCTTCTGGGGAAGAGAAACCTATCGTCTTCGCATCACGCACCTTGAACAAGGCCGAGAGTAACTATGCGCAGATTGAGCGCGAGGCCTTGGGAATCGTTTTTGGAATTCGAAAATTTCATCAGTACCTGTTTGGGAGAAGGTTCACACTCCTGACGGACCACCGTCCATTGACTTCAATCTTCGGGCCCCACACTGGAATTACGTCTCTTGCTGCAAGCAGGTTGCAAAGGTGGGCTTTACTGTTGTCAGGACACACATACGACATCAAATATCGCAAATCAGACTTGCACGGCAACGCAGACGGTCTCTCGAGGCTGCCCTTGCCTGTTACTCCCCCAGAGGCTCGTCAGATAGACATCTTCTACTTTAGACAAGTGGAGGGAGCACCTGTCACTGCAGTTCAGGTGCGAAGGTACACCCGCAATGATCCAGTCCTGTCTGAGGTAATGGACGATGTCATTCGAGGGAGAGCTATAGGAGATTCTCCTAGTTTGAAACCTTACGTTTCAAAAAGAAATGAGCTCGCCATCCAGGCAGGTTGTCTTCTTTGGGGACGCTGTGTCTTCATTCCGCCACCTCTGAGGGAACCTATACTGCAACAACTTCATACAGGCTGTAGTGGGATGGTTTGGATGAAGGAAATGGCAAGAAGCTACTTCTGGTGGCCAGGCCTCGATGGAAATATTGAGGAGAAAGCCAAAACATGTTCCCCATGTCAAAGGGTCCGGAATGTTCCACAGCTGGCAACCCTACACCCCTGGGATTGGCCTGAAGAAGTGTGGCAGCGAGTACATGTGGACTTCGCCGGTCCAAGATGTTTATGGTGGTTGTGGACGCTCGTAGCAAGTGGCCGGAGTTCGCTGTGATGAGGTCTACCACGGCAGAGTAAACAATTGAGAAACTTGGTGAGATGTTCAGCCGTTATGGCTCACCGGAACAACTCGTAAGTGACAACGGTCCACAATTTGTATCACAGGAGTTTGCAACCTTCCTGCATGTGAATGGGATCCAACACATCAGGTCTGCGCCCTATCATCCCTCTACTAACGGCCTGGCAGAAAGGTTCGTGCAAACTTTGAAGCACGCCTTGAAGGCATCGCAAGGTCAGGGCTCAATCCACCAACGTCTGAATAGCTTCCTGTTGTTCTACAGGAACGAGCTACATGCCACAAGCAAAACTTCCCCCACTTCGCTCATGATGAAGAGGCAGTTGCGGACAAGTTTTGACTTACTCAAACCTCCAAGGGCAGAACAGGTTGTCCATCGTCAACAACAAGCTCAAGTTGAAAAGAGTGAGAAAACAGCCAAGGAGAGACGGTTTCATCCTGGAGAGCACGTCCTAGCTCGAAACGACAACACTGGACCGAAATGGGTTCCTGCTACGGTGATCGCGCAGACGGGCCCTGTGTCTTACATGGTTGAGACTACTGAGGACGTCATCTGGAGAAGACACACAGATCAACTGTTGCTAGGAGCAGAGACAGCCACAGAGGCTCCAATGGCTGGTTGGCCTGAACTGTTTCCGGGTGATACCACAAACCAGCATCCTTTGCCACAGTGCTCTTCTCCAACACAGGAAGTCAAAGAGACTGTTCCACCTGTGCAAACACCTGACTTTCGACTGACACAGGCACCTTCTCTATCTAGGCCTGTGTCAATGCCTACTGCTGTGGAAGTCAGCGATGACCACCGGTATCCTGTCAGAGAGCGGCAGCCTCCAAGACACTTGGATCTGTTGGCTTAGTGACTTACCCACAAGACTGGGGCAGAATAAACCCCAAGGTAAAGTCAGGGTTTGAGGCAGTCTACCTCTACCCTTGGTTAGTTGAGTGCCTTGAAAGTAACTTACCTGTTGAGGAATAATGTGGACCTTTCATTTAAGAGGGGAGGAATATGTTATGTATTGGGTGTTCTCCTCCCACCTGCAGTGGCGCTGTCACAGCAGATAAATGGTTGGGGTTGTTCTCTCGGTTAAGTTTAGTTCTCTTTGTTCGGTTCTCTCCAGAACCTTCTTTTTGAATAAAGCACTTCATGTTTGAATCTCTGAGTTCTGAGTCCTAAATTGTGTCTAGGTAGAAAGGTACAGACACAACAACAGCAAGACCTGCTGCCCAGAGGACCAGGTGGACAAGCATTACCAGTGGCCATCAAAGTCACCACCGCACTCAACTTTTTTGCCTCAGGCTCATTCCAGGGATCAGCAGCAGACATCAGCGGCATCTCCCAGGTGGCTGCACACACTTGCATAACGCAGGTAACCGATGCCATCTTTGCCCTCGCTCACAATCACATCCATTTCACCAAGGATCGAGCAAGTGTCACGGCACGAGCGGTTGGATTAGCTCATCTGGCAGGCTTTCCAAGGGTGCAGGGTGTCGTTGACTGCACACATGTGGCCCTTACGGCACCCCATGGCAATCCAGGTATTTTTGTCAACCGCAAGGGCTTCCACTCCCTTAACGTTCAGCTGGTGTGTCACCACAAGAAGGAAATTTTGCATGTTTGTACCATGTACCCTGGCAGTTGCCATGACTCCTTCATACTGCGCCAGTCTAGTGTGCCTCTGCTATTCAGTCCGCCAGACCAACTTAACGGATGGCTACTTGGAGACAAGGGCTATCTCCTGAGGACGTGGCTGATGACGCCGTTGAGGAGCCCATCCAACGAAGCTGAGGAGAGCTACAACTCCAGCCACATGTCCACCAGAGCCATAATCGAGCAACCATCGGTTTGCTGAAGATGCGCTTCAGATGCCTGGATAGATCAGGTGGAGCCCTGCAGTACTCAACAGCCAGGGTCTCCAGAATCATCGTAGTTTGCTGTGCACTTCACAACATGGCACACGTCGTGGATTGCAGATTCCTGAGGACCAAGTGGCTCCTCACATATCCTCCTCAGATGGGGAGGAGGAGGAGGAGGAGGAGGAAGAGGGCAAAAACGAGCATCCTGCAGAGGCCCATCAACCAGCGGCAGCATTACACGAGAGCATTGCTGCCCGGGTTACAAGGAACACACTCATCCTGGCCAGATTTGCTTAGCCTAGTCAATCAAACACTTTTGCCTCGCAGCTTCTTACCAGAGCATTGACAATGGCCAAGAACCAGAGGATTCCTAGCACTCCGACCACCATACTGACAGTTGCAAGTATTCCTAAGGCCTCAATGTGGAAGTCCCGATAGCGAAATGACAGACGCCACAACTGCAACATTTGCCATCAGAATTTTTATGTACAATTACGACGTGATGGCATTTTTACACTAAACACAAAATTCCACCCAAGTGACTACCCTTGTGACTACTTGTGTTTTATCTTCCTCTTACATGTGCTCCTACGTAGTGCTTCCCCTGTGGCTTCAGCAGATGTGGAGGCCCCTTGCTCACTTTCCTGCTGCTCCTGTCTCGACACCTTTGGCGGGCATCTTCTGGGATTGCGAGCCTGTGAGGGCTTGTCAACAGTCTGCTGCTCCTGTGGCTGTGCAGGGGTTGAGACGTCTATCTCACTTGGGTGTGGACTCTAGTGGGACTCTGACTGAGGGCTCTGCAGTGGCATGGAAGTGTGAGTGCTTGGAGAGGAGCCCCCACTTCCTTGAGATATGCCACCAACCTCCCTCTCATGGGTAAGGTCCCCCTCAGCACCTGCAAGTGGCTGGAGAGCACCTTGCTGCACATCGGTGGGGCCATGGGGACCTGTATCTGCAATGACAGTCCTACTCAGAAGGACTTCCATGAAGGTCTGGTTTCTCTGTTCAATAGATGCCCATCGCTCCTCAAGAGATGTCATTCTATTCTGAACAATGACCATGTTTTCCATATCCTGGCGACTAAGCTCCTCCATGGCCGTAGCCCTCCTCTCCTCTACCGTAGCCATCCTCTCCTGTAAGGTAGCCAGCCTTACCACGGAGGTAGCATTCGTTTCCACGGAGGTAGCCATCTTTTCCGTGGTGATGCGTTCATGCGCCAATGACTCCACAAAGGCTCTGCTCATGTTCACTATGGACTCCTCCATTCGCTCCACACTCGCAGTGACCCTAGAGACAAAACCTGCCAGAGACTCCTGCATCTGTGCCTGGAGTTCCATCACCTCTGATCTTATGGATGGACCCAGAGGCAGAGGGTTGATATGCTGCTGAGCCGAGTTGGCAGAGTCCTGCGCCCTCCGACTAGGACTCTCCACTGCTATCCCTGTCTCCACAATCTGCTGATGCTCACTTGTGAGCTGTGATACTCCAGGTGACAACACTACTCTATGTCCCGAAGGTCCCACCGAGGTGTGAGTGTCTGCGCTGGTGCTGGGTGCGCTGAATTCTGCTGACTCTGCACCCTCAAAGGTTGCAGCTTCCTCTGAGGAGTCTGCTGCTCAGCCTCTTCTTCCTGGCTAGGGGGGACGGATGCTTGTAATGGTCCTGTGGGGGAGTAAAGGATAGATTTAGAGATGTGATGCAAAGGCTACATGCACATAGCTTTTTGCAGATGCTCATAAGTCCATCTGTTACAGCTTCACTGTAGTAACTTGGGAGGTTATGAGTAACCTGATGCACCAGGTGGTGCTGTGGCAATTGGTCTCCTGAGTTAAGTCTGGTCTGTACTGGTTGTACTCTTTGTTTTTGCTGCCTCATGGCAGAAGCTTTTATGTGCAAGTGTTGATTAAACCATGTTACGGAGTTAACCTGTGTCCGTCTCCATCTATGGCCACCTCAAGATACCACATATTGCGACGAGAATAAAGGACAGAAAAGTTGTGGTGGATCAATCATAGTTATGGAGTATTCGGAAGAGGTGCTCGGGTTGGTTAGCAAACTAGTCAGAAAAGCATGAGGCTAGGCCGCGGGAGTCGAAACGGAGTTTGATTTTTTGGCTGAAGTGACCGGACTCCAAGGATGGCAGGAACGGTAGGCTCCGTGGCACCTTTTGACAGTAAGTCACAGTCTTGGGAGGAGTATTGTGAAATACTGAGCCATTTCTTTATGGCAAACAAGGTGGACAGTGCTGAAAAGAAAAGGGCCATTTTACTGAGTTGTGTGGGAGCGCAAACCTATACACGGATGAGGAATCTGCTGAGCCCGGAGCGGCCAGGAGAAAAATCTATTGACGAGTTGGTGAGTCTACTAAAGAATCATTTCAATCCGAAACCTAGTGAAATAGTACAGAGATGGAAATTCAATTCGAGGATTAGGAGGCCGGACGAAAGTGTTACTGAGTATGTGGAGGAGCTTCAGAAGCTCGCACAGGACTGTAATTTTGGAAATACACTCACAGTCATGTTAAGGGACAGGCTAGTATGCGGAGTTAACGACGACAGTATACAGCAAAGGTTGCTGTCAGAAGAAGGATTAACGTTTGAGACGGCACTTAAAAAAGCACAAGCCATGGAGACGGCTAACAAGGACATTAAGGACTTAAACAGTATGAGCAAGGAGAAATGGAGTAAACCAGTGGGAGGAGCTGTTTTCAAGGTGGAAGCTGGTGTGAAAAGTCCACCAGTCGGGGTTGGGGATTGCTACCGATGTGGCGGGATGAGCCATTATGCAAAGGACTGCAGGTTTGCAAAGGCAAAGTGCCACAATTGTGGAAAAATAGGGCACTTAAAGAAAGTCTGTAAAAGGGCAGTGAGTGAGAGAAGCAGTGCTAAAGGGGCAAAGCATGCTAAAGGGGGGAGGGAGAAGTACACAAAGCGGGCAAATTACATACAAGAGGAGGAAGAGTCTAGTGAGTCGGTTTTCACTATATACAGTATAGACACTTCAAGGCCCAACGTACCCCCTCTCACTCAGTATTTGATAGTGAATGGAGGTCAAGTAAAGTTTGAGATTGACACCGGATGTAGTGTAACCATAATGTTGCAGACTGAGTACACCAAGCTATGGGGGGAAGCAAAAGTACCAGAGCTAGGTACATGCCCCATTAGTCTCAAAACCTACACAGGACAGAAGGTGGACATTTTGGGGGCGGCCGAAGTACAAGTGGAACACAAAGGAGTCACCAAAGAGCTTACGGTGGTAGTGGTAGCAGGGTCAGGGCCAAACCTGTTAGGGCGAGGGTGGATCAGTGAGTTGAGTGTGGACTGGCAGGCAATGAATAAAATGGAGGACAGTACAGAGGCACTGCAAGAAGTGCTGATGAAGCATGAGTTAGTGTTCAAGGACGAACTGGGCACCTTAAGGGGAGCCACAGCCAAGATTCATGTAGCCAGTGATGCCACGCCTCATTTCTTTAAACCAAGGTCGGTACCTTTTGCAATGAAAACCAAGGTTGAGGCGGAACTAGATCGCCTGCTAAAGGACAAAGTAATAGAACCAGTGAAATTTTCAGACTGGGCGGCACCAATAGTCCCGGTATTGAAGCCCGACGTAAGGGTGTGTGGTGACTATAAGTTAACAGTGAACAGAGTATCATCACTGGAACAGTACCCCATTCCGAGAATGGAAGACATGTTAACATCGCTCGCTGGGGGAGAAAGATTCAGCAAACTGGACATGAGTCATGCGTATCAGCAGATATTGCTAGATGAAGAATCAAAAAAGTTTGTCACGGTGAACACGCACAAGGGGCTGTTCACGTATGCCAGGTTACCATTTGGTGTCAGTTCTAGCCCAGCAATATTCCAACGGACTATGGAGGGCATTCTGCAGGGCATTCCAAAGGTGGCCGTGCACTTAGATGATATTCTGCTAACAGGAAGTGACGATCAGGATCACGTAAAAACACTGGACAAAGTGCTACAGCGGCTGGAAAAGGCGGGGCTATGCCTGAAACGGAGTAAGTGTAGTTTCATGGAGAAGGAAGTTACATTCCTGGGACATCGGGTGGATGCCACAGGCCTCCATCCATTACCAGGGAAAGTGCGGGCGGTGCAGGATGCACCTGCACCCACCTCAGTGACTGAACTGAAAGCCTATCTAGGGCTCCTGAATTATTATAACCGGTTTCTTCCAAATTTATTGATGCTGCTGGCACCCCTGCACAAACTGCTGAGAAAGGAGGAGCCATGGCGTTGGGGGCCAGAGCAAGCAAAAGCGTTTCAGCAGTCAAAGGAGCTACTTCAGTCCAGCAGGGTGTTAGTGCATTACGATGAGAAGAAGGAGCTAATAATGTCCTGCGATGCATCACCCTATGGAGTGGGGGCAGTGTTGGCCCACCGCCTGCCAGATGGAGCGGAAAGGCCCATCGGGTTTTTTTCACGCACGCTCACAGCTGCGGAAAAGAACTATTCACAGCTTGATAAAGAGGGGTTAGCCATTATATTTGGAGTAAAGAAATTCCATAAGTACATATATGGGAGGACGTTTGTAATCAGTACTGACCACAAGCCTCTTATTAGCTTACTGAATGAAATGAAAGCGGTACCTCAAATGGCATCACAGAGAATAATGAGATGGGCAGTAATACTAAGAGCCTATGAATATGTGATCACGTACAGAGCCGGCAAGGAAAACAGGAACGCTGATGCTCTCAGCCGCCTGCCCCTCTCAAAATCTCCTTGCAGTACTTCCCCTGAGGAGCACGTCCTGATGCTGGATCAGGAGATCAGTCCACTGATGACTTCAGCGCAAATCCAGGGCTGGACAGCCAAGGACCCCGTTCTGTCAAGGGTCCGTGAGTATGTGTTGAAAGGCTGGCCAGATCACCGTGAGGGACCGGAGTTCACGCCATACAGACAGAGACAGCACGAGCTCAGTGTCCAAGATGGATGTGTGCTGTGATGCAAAGGCTACATGCACATAGCTTTTTGCAGATGCTCATAAGTCCATCTGTTACAGCTTCACAATCATTATCAGTGACTCATGCAATGTCAAAGAGAGAGATGGGAAACTTTTCTGTCACCAGCTTGCTGTGTTTCATCCGTCTGTCCATCCCCCACGCGCGAATCATCCTCAATGCCCATGATTTCCAGGACCGCCTCCTCCCAGGGGGTCAGGTGGGCTAATGAGGCTGTCCCTCCTCCTATCCTGGCTCGCTCTCTCTTGTTGTGTCCTCTCTTTTCCTGCAATGAGGGAGACAAGTGGAGGTTGAGTGAGAATGAAGGAGTGAGTGTAGAGATTGCATAGCATAGATACTTAGAAGGAGACAAAGATGGAGTGAGGTTGCAAGACCAAGGGCCCCCCCTGTGTGTTGTCAGTTGTGTTCAAAGCATCAGAGTGATAGGGAGTGTGAGGGCTGTGTGGCCGAATAGTTATGTGAATGTGAGCATAGAGAGAGAGGGAATGGGTAAGGGTGCATGGATGTCAGTGTCAAGTGGGATGTGGAGGAAGAGATTGCTAAAGCTGAGTGCTGGTGAGGAAAGGCAACGGGGATCAGATTGAGGGTGATGAGAAATTCATACTCACTTTTCCAGTGCGCTGAAGGTCATGAAATCTTTTCCTGCACTGTATCCAGGTTCTGCGGATGACTCCCAAGGAGTTGACCTCCTCAGCCACCTGCATCCACACAGCTTTGGTCTGAGTGGGAGGCCTCTTCCTCCCTGATGAAGGGAACAGAACCTTCCTGTTGGCACTAGCCCCATCGACTAATGCCTGCAGTGCCGCCTCGTCAAAGCGAGGAGCTGATCTTGCCCTCCCACTGGTCATCTTTCCTGCAGGTCCCTCTGACACCAAATGGAGAAAGCTTGGAAGCCTGCACAAGAAGCAAGGCTTGCTGTGGACCTTAAATGCAGCAGCAATGATGACGTCATTGGAGGGGACTTTCAGTCATGAAAAACCCATTTGCAAAGGCTTCCCACACATTGGAAATCAATTGGCCAATTGAGTTAAAATTGCATCAATCTCCCACATCCATTTAGATTCGTGTGGGAAACACGAAATTAGGATAATACGACAACAGCCCGCACCTGAGTTAAAACCCAGCCCCTTGTCTGTGCCAAGTTATACGCGGCAGCAATTGGGCCACTAAAATTAGCCTCAGTGCCCCTGGTGTAGGGAGGAGAAAACAGTCAAATACCCACTCCTGTTCCAGTGATTCTTGCTTCTTTATTCAGTGTGATATATGCTTAGAATAATCTGCTACACTGGGTAGGAGAGACAAAACATTAGGGACAGTCAAACTGTGTCTGAATACTATAGTACCTAAAGAGTACAGCACAGAAGGAGGCCACTCAGCCCATCATGCCTGTGCCAGCTCTTTGAAAGAGCTCTCCAATTAGTCCTGCTCCCCTGTTCTTTCCCCATAGCCTTGTAAATGTTTCCATTTCAAGTATTTATCCAATTCTCTTTTGAAAGTTATTATTGAATCAGCTTCCACCACCCTTTCAAGCAGTGACTTGCAGATCATAACAACTCACTGCGTAAAATATTTTTTCCACATGTCATCTCTAGTTCATGCCTGTGCTGACACTAGGGCCGTGATTTTCTCTGTGGAGAAAGGTTGGCGTCGGGAAGGGTGCTTGGAGGGTTCCTGACCCGATGCAAGCTCCAGCCGGCCAACTGACACAATGTTCGGTTAATTGGGCTAGTTAAATCCGCCGTGCGTGTTACCCACCCTGATCACAAGGTGCGGGTCTGCTGAGCTGCTCTGCTGATGCGTTTGCAGCCGGATTATTTAAGGGGGCCATTTCACAATTAAGTCTCAGGTCGTTTCTGATGCTCCTGACTGCTGCTGGTGCTCACTATGCCCGCAGAGAAACAGAAGGCAGCTCCCAGTTTCAACCAGGGCTCCCTCCATGTTCTTGTGGAGGGAGTCAGAAGTCATCGGGAGGTCTTATACCCAGGTGATGGAAGAAGGAAACCTCCCCAGCAGACGAAGACAGCCTGGCTGTGAATAGCTGAGGAGGTCAGTGCAAGGTCCATGGTCAGACGCATCTGGGTCCAATGCAAGAAAAGGTTCAATGATCTCCTGCGCACAGGAGATGTGAGTATAAAAGCTCACTGACCTTAATACTGCTGTGCCTGTCATCACTTCCCCATCACTCTGCATTGCCAACCCTCCCCCTGCACATCCTAACTCAACCCAGCATCACTTGCACCATCAACCATCCCTCTCTCCCTATGTACAGCATCACTTCCCCATTTAACTGTGCACCCCTCACACTCACCCTCAAGGTTATGCAATGACAACAGCTAGCAACTGAAAGGGAGGGAACTTGGTAATGGGAACCCACTCCATCATAGTCTCCCTCTAAACATCTATCCTATTCATTCTATACATTCATTCCATCACTCTCATTGAAACTCCACTTCTTTCCCTCAATGCAGGAAAAGAGATCCCACAATAAGAGGGAGAGGGAGAGAACAGAGGAGGATCACCATCCATGGTGCAGCTGACAAACGCTGAGGAGGAGGCTCTCGAAATTTTGAGATCTGTGGAACAGCTAGAAGTGGAAGATGGAGAGACAGGCTCAGTTGAACAACCTGGTGACAGAATGCTTCTCCATCCATCTTATTTGGCTTTCATGCGTGACACAAATGGGATCTGATTTCATTAGAAATGGAATGCTCATCATGTGCACAATGGGATGTGTCTGCAACCTACATATCACATGTCTAACTCCTGTCTTCACTCTCCCACAGGACCATCAAGAGCCCCCTCCCTACTGTCCAGGAGGAAGAGCAGGAGCACTCCTCAGAGGATGCTGCATCTTCTGAGGGAGCAGCGTCAGCAGCAATCAGTGCACCCAGCACCAGAGCAGAGTCGCACACCTCGGTGGGTTGTATACGAGATAGAGTGGTGTTGTCACCTGGTGTATGACAACATACTAGTGAACAAGAGCAGATGGTGGAGATAGGGACAGCAGTGGAGAGTCTTCATCGGAGGCCGCAGGACGCTCCTCACTCTGCTCAGTTGCATGTAGGCGCTCAGCCTCGGGGGCCATCCAGAAAGAGAGCGGTGCTGGAGTTTCAGGAACAAGTGCAGGAGGCTCTGACTGGGTTTGCAACCATGGTGACTGCAAGTGTGGAGAGATTGGAGGAGTCCATCTCATACATGAGCATTGCTGTGGTGCATGCAATGGCAAATGTAGGTACCGCCATGGAAAAGATGGCAACCTCCATGGAGGACATAAATCGCCAGACTCAAACCAACATGGTGACTCTTCTAGCTAGATGGTCAGCTATTGAGGATAGATGGGCATCTATCGTGGAGAGGAACCAGAGGTCCATGGACGTCCCCGTTATGAGCACTGTCAGTACAGAGACAGGTCCTCATGGCCCCACTGATGTGCAGCAAGGTGCTCTCCAGCTGCTTGCTAGCAGTGAAGTGCGTGTGGCCCATGAGAGGGATAATGGTGGGAGGCGACATGCAAGTGGGGGCTCCTCTCCAAGCGTTCAAACTTCCATCCCCTTGTCAATCCCTCAGTTAGAGCCCCAGATGGCTGCCCGAGCAGTGATGGCCAAGTCTGCCCCTGTGCAGCCGCAGGAGGAGCAGACTTTGCCGGGGCCTTTACAGGCAATAAAATCCAGAGGACGGCTGCCAAAGGCATCTAAGCAGGTGCAACAGAGAGGTGAGCAGGCTGTCTTTACATCTGCTGAAGCTGCAGGGGGGAGCACAACATAGAAGCATGAGTAAGAGAAACCTGACACATAAATAAACACAAGGGTTGTTACTTGGGTGTTCTGATAGAATTCAATGTTAAGTTTCTATTCTTTTCTTAAGTTGCAATAAATGAATGTTGCATGAAAGTTTGACATCATTGCCATATGTGTGCTGACAATTTGAGGTTGCACAGTGAAGGGTAAGGGTGCCTTTTATGTCCAACAACCCAGGTGATAGTGGATATAGAGTTAACACCACATACTTGCAGCCTAAACACAGAATGTGTCTACCAAAGTGTTAAATCACCACCCTATGACATTTGAGATTGAACAGATTTGAGAGTGCAGCTTTTACACTGTATTTGCAGCTGTGAAGTTTCCAGCTCATTGGTGTTCCCAACACACTTACTTGGCGTGATCTCCGAACATCATGAAACCCGACCCAAAACTTGGAAAATTGCAAAAAGTTGTCAAAATAGCTCTAAACAAGCACTTAACAAGGAGCTAAGTGCCTTAAATCCCTTACCCACCGCTTGGTGCCGGGTCTGTTGTGAGATCGCAGACCCGACTATCCAGAAACTCAGATGGAGGCAGGTTCGCCGCGGGTTTTCAACCCGCCGTCAATCATTGCGACTTTAACAGCGGACCCGCCCTCTGAGTGCCGGCAAAATCGTGGCCTTGCTTTTCAACTGGAACTACCTAATTCATTTCCATAACCTTTCCTCATATTTTTAAATTCTTACTTTTCAAATACTTATCCAATTCCCTTTTAAATAATGTAATAGTTCCTGTCTCAATACCCACTTGTGATAAAAAGCATTTTAAGTTCTAAAAGCACTCTGTATGAAAAAAAAATCTTCTAATTTCCCCTCTTCAATCTTCTAACAATTTACCAATCAGTGAAAAAAATTACCCTTTCATAATCTTGAAAAAAAACACCTTTCATAATCTTGAAAGCCTCAATTAGATTCTTCCCTTAACCTTCTATATTTCAGTGATCAGAAACTCACCTTTCCACTGTTACTAACTAATCTGAATACAGCGATCCCTCCCCAACCGCGGGTTTGCCATATGCGGATTTCACGTATCCGCGGTTTCCACTCTGCAACAATTTTTGTCAACCGCTGCCGTGAAAATCGCGTATCCGCAGTTTTTCATTTAGCAATAAGGTAAAAAACATGATTTTTATGCTATTTATATGATTTTTATGCTATTTATATGCTTTTTATATGTGTTTATAGTGAATTTACCAACCACGGTTTTACTAACCATGGGGGTTTTCAGGGACGTATCCCCGCAGTTGGGGAGGGATTCCTGTACATTACCCTCAGTGGCAAATAACTCGATAGCCCAATGCTTTCAAGATGTAGAAAAATATCACAGTCCAAAATTAAAGCCAACTTTATTAATGATTGACTGTTTTACACACACAGGCCAAAAGCATGAAAGATAGTTGCAGTCCACTCCAGTGGTCAATGGCTAAGAAAACTGTTTATTAACTCCCCTAGTGAATCAATGAGGTATATAAGGTCAGTTCTGGATGAGCAAAGGCCACTTATTGCTCTAGCACTCTAACTCTTATAAGAACATAAGAAGTAGGAACAGGAATAGGCCATTCAGCCCTTCAAGCTTGCTCTGCCATTCAATAAGATCATGGCTGATCTTTTAACTCAATTCCACCTTCCTGCACTGTCCCCATATCCCTTGGTTCCCTTAGTATCCAAAAATCTATCTATCTCTGTCTTGAATATACTCAATGACTGAGCCTCCACAGTTCTCTGGGGTAGAGAATTCCAAAGAATCAAACCTTTTGATTGAAAAAATTCTCCTCATCTCAGTCCTAAATGGTCGACACCTTATTCTAAGACTATGCCCCCTAGTTCTAGACTCCGCACCCAGGGGAAACATCCTCCCAGCATCTACCCTGTCAAGCTCCTTAAGAATTTTATGAGGGAGAAATTGGGCACCTTAGCGTCTCCCGTTATCACCTCTGGGGGGGGCAATAACGGGGTGCTAATCACTTACCGACTAGGCGCAGTGAGAAGATCGACTCCCGCTATATTTGGTGGGAGGTTTGCGGCAGCAGTATGGCGTTGCGCCCGGAGATCATGACGTCATCGCCGTGCGCATCGCCTCGGACCAAAACTTGGGTTCTGCCCCCCCTGCAGCATCGCCGGGCGAAAACACTGGCAGCTGCAGGAGGCGTTCATTGGGAGGCCGGGCGCTTCGGGGGCGACACTTAAAGGAGAGTTGGCCAAGGTAAGTGGAAAAAATTCTCAAATGGTCTTTCTGGTTTTTTTTCATTTTTCTTCCCCAGCTGCAGTGCATCGGGCAGCTCGGGACGGATTGTGGCTGGCGTCGGGGACCAGGTAATTTTTCCTCTTGCAGAGCCTGCAGCGATGACCCTTTCCTTTAAGGGAGGGAAGGAGCCTTCCAACGCGCAGTGCTGCACGCTTGATTAATGCTCCACTTCCTTCCTGGAGCCCAAAACCGAATTTTTTAAAAGTTGATAGACATTAGCGCCTTTTAAAATTTAGAGCCCCAAACGGGGCAATACCGAATTTCTCCCCCTATATGTTTCAATGAGATCACCTCTCATTCTTCTAAACTCTAGGGAGTATAGGATGGGGGGATTGTCCTCAGCCCCCATCCCAGGAATCAGTCTAGTGAACCTTTGTTGCACTCCCTCTAAGGCAAGTATATCCTTCCTTAGATAAGGAGGCCAAGACTGTACACAATATTTCAGGTGTGGTCTCACCAAGGCATTATATAATTGCAGTAAGACTTCTTTATTCTTATATACTCCAATCCTTTTGTAATAAAGGCTAACATGCTTTCCTAATTGCTTGCTGTACCTGCATGTCAGCTCTCCCAGCAGTACTACATGGTATCATACTATGGGGGTAATTTTAACCCCTAAAAATGGGTGGGTTTGGGTCGGGTGAGAAGTTATAAAGTTAAAAATCTGAAACTGGAACTGAACCTGGTCACTTCCGGTTTTAACAGAGGCGGAACGAGGGGCGGGCAACCAATCCGCTCACAGGAGGCGGGTCGGTCATTGACCTTTTAAGGAGGCTGCATGTTTCTATTTTTACAGTGCTTCTATTGTTGTGTCTCCTTGTGTTCTTATACTATATATATTACAGACACTTTTAGTTCATTTTAGTTAGTGCTTTTACTTAGCTGTATGATTTGCTTTGTTACAGTGCTGCCGCATGGTGCGGAGTGATACAAGATGTCCGACGCTGCACTGTGCACTGCCCATGCACAGTGTGCCACATAGCAATATAACTACACCATACCAAAGTAGTTCCATACCAAAGTAGTTCCATTTAACAATGTGATACTATAACAATGTAACATCCCTCTTTCTCAAAAAACTAAAACATGAAATTTAACAATTTAAATTAACAAATATTATGTCTAAACTATTATTATCAACTACAAAGAATTGTGAGTTTTTTTATTCGCGATATCGCTCAGGTGGTTGGATGTTGTCCCTCCATCTTGTGGATTTGGTGGTGACCATTCCTCTCTGCGGTGTTTTGGTGTGTTCCGCTCTCGTTGTTGTTGTTGCTGTCACCTTTGGAGTTGGAGTGTGCATGTTCGTGGTTGTTTGATTTGTAGCGCTTGTTTCTGGTGTTGTACTGCTTGTGGTAGCTGGTGTTTCAATGTTGCTGATGTTGTCTGCTGCTTATCCAGTTCAGGTGAAGGTCTGATGTGGAGTCTGTTCCGTCTGTATTGGTTACCAGGTTCAGTCTCTACGAAGTAGGATCTTGGAGTATCAGCTTTTCCAATGACCGGGTCTTACACATGCACTGATTGCCCATTCAGCAATTCTGGTAGTGTCTTTGCATGTTTATCATAATGTTTGCTTCCTACGATTTGTGCTTCTGCCAGCTTTTGTCTGAAGTCCTCCTGGTCCTGGGGGGGATGTATTTTTGCTGGCAGTGTAGTCTTAAACTTCCTCCCATTCAGCAATTCTGCAGGTGATTTCATGTCTGCTTTCAATGGTGTTGATCTGAGTGATAGGAGGGCAAGGTCTTGGTCTTCCCCCATCTCACTACTTTTGATGAGAGTTCTCTTGACAGTCTGGATCTGTCTTTCGATGAACCCGTGTCCCCTTGGGAAATGTGGGGATGAGGTTACTTTTTGAACCCATACTTTTCTGCCAGAGCTCTGAATTCACTCGATGTGAACTGGGTTCCATTGTCACAGATTACCTTTTCCGGGATTCCTTGTTCAGCAAACAAGCTCTTTGCAATCCTGATGGTAGTTGTGGCTCTCAAGTCTTTCATCCGTCTCACAAAAGGAAACTTGGAATAGTAATCTGCCACTATGAGATACCATTCTTGATTGCACATGAAGAGATCTGCTCCAACAGTGTGCCATGGTCTTGACGGTATTTCACTAGGTATCATCTCCTCTTTCTGTTGTGCATTTCTGTATTTCTGGCATATACCACATGCAGAGACCATCTGTTCGATATTTTTGTACATGCCTATCCAGTATACAGCTGATCTGGCTCTCAGCTTGCATTTCTCCATTCTCATGTGGCCTTCATGTATGAGATGGAGAAGTTGTGTCTTCATCGTCTTTGGCACGATGATCCTCGATCCAGCAAGGAGAATACCGTCTTCTACTGCAATATCGTCTTTAATCGTCCAGTATTGACGAATTGTCACCTGTACCTGCTGGATTCTCTCTGGCCACCCCTGTATTACTTGTTGTGTGAGTAGTTGCAACTCCTCATCTTTGCTAGTCTCATCTCTGATTTGACTGAGCTTTGCAGGGGTAACATTCACTAGGTGGTGGATTTTTACTGTTAGGCCCTCCACCTCGTGTTTCTCATATGGTGACAATCGAGACAACGCATCTGCTAGCACCATTTCCTTTCCTGGCTTATATTTAAGTGTGAAGTCATAGCTTTGGATCCTTAGAAGTAGTCTTTGCAGTCTTGCAGGCGCCTTGCACAGATTCTTCTTATAGATCTGTTCTAGTGGACGATGGTCACTCTCTATTGTAAATCGCCTGCCATATAGGTATGTATGGAATTTCTCGCATCCGTACACTACTGCTAATAGTTCTCTTTCTATGTTGGCATATCTCGTCTTGGCTGACGTCAAGGCCTTTGATGCAAAAGCTATTGGCTTTCCTTCCTGCACCAGAGCTGCCCCTAGTCCTCTGGTAGAAGCGTCTACTTGCAGAGTGACTGGTTTTCTTCTGTCATAATATGACAGACTTGTTTCTTTGCACAACAGTTCTTTAAGTTGTTTGAAATTCCTTTTGTGTGATTCAGACCACTGGTATTCGGCATCTTCTTTCAATAGCTCTCTGAGATTTGTTGTATGTTCCGACATGTGTGGGATGAAAGAACTCATGTATTGGACCAAGCCGAGGTAACTCCTCAGCTCTTTCTTGTCTTTGGGTGGTTTCATTTCAGCAATCACCGCAATCTTCTCTGGATTTGGCTTGACTCCCTCTGGTGTATAAATCATACCGAAGAATTGGCATTCCTTGACTTTAACTATGCACTTATCTGCATTTAACTTGATGCCAGCCTTCCTGGTACTCTCCATGGCCTCATGTAGGTGCATGTCATGGTCTCTTTCATCTGCTCCATAGTTCTGAATATCATCAGCTATTCCTATAGCTCCTTCACAGCCTCTGTATGTCTCATCTATTTTCTGTTGAAAGATATCTTGACTGTTTAATCCCAGGATCGTTGGCCTCTCAGTGTCGGTGACATAGAACATGCAGTTGATGTTCTTTCTTTTATGTGTCCCTTTGATAAAGGTTATTCCAAGTTGTTTAATCTCACTCCCCCTGTATGCTGTCAGCGTGACATTACTTGCCTTTAAACAACCATTTTTCGGGTAGCCATCTTCTCTCAGGTTTACGGGAAAGATTTGCTGGTACAGTCTCAATGGGAGAATGTTGCTCTGAGCCCCTGTGTCCAGCTTCAACTTTAAGTTGATGGTTGTGGGCTGACCTTTGACCTTTTTTTTTGACTTGGATGATGGTGTGCAATTCTCTCCTCGGAGTATTTTCCACTCTGGACATCTCGTGAAGCTGTATCTTTATGGTTTTGATGTTTAGTGCATTGTCGTGATCATCATCATCATCCTGCTCATCCATGGCATGGATAATGTGTTTCTTTCTCTGGTTCTGCTGTCCGCCTTTGTTTTTGATGTATGTTCCTTCTTTCTTCGTTCTACACCTCTTTTCCCAGTGGTTTAGTTTGCCACATGCATTGCAGCTTGTTCCATATGCTGGACATTTCCTCTTGTCTGTGTAGTCGTGCGGTCTTCCACAATTTCTGCACATGTTTCCCCCGTTGTCATGTGCGTGTCTTTGTGTGTTGTACTTTTCTCTCACTGCATCCACTCTGTTGTCCGTCTCAGAAGCCGTCCGCATGTCAGCCGTTTGAGAAATCAGCGTTTTCATTTGCTGCTTCATGGCTTCATGAGCTCTCGCAGTATCTATAGCCTCTGTTATTCCAAGCTTTTCTTTTCCTATCAGGGCTTTTGGTACCTTTACATGCGCTGACCCCCATATTAGCTGGCCCACAAGCCTTTCCTCCACTTCCTTAAATTTACACTTGCTGGCTTCATTTCTCAGCCTTGTCAGGAAATTGTCAGCTGTTTCACCGGGTTCCTGTCTTAGACTCTGGAATTTGTATCTGTGTGTACGGTGATTGGATTTAGGCTCTAGATGGTTGCTGAATTTATCAAAAATTGTCGCAGGGTTTTCCTTTTCCTCTTCAGTCAAACTCCAGCTTTTATACAAATCTAGACCTTTTTCTCCTGTCCACAACAGAATGTAACTAACCTTTTCCTCATTGGTAGTACCCTTCAGGAAGCTTTTGAATGTAAGTTCACATTTCTGTTTGAACTTGCAGAATGCTTCTACTATATCGTCAGCTTCCCAGTTCATGAGGGGTTGCATTTGCACAGTTAGTGCAGCAGCAGCCGTCATTTTAGTTTCCCGTACGATTCACTCTCAATCACCGCAGACACCGGCGCTCACAATCAGCTCATAAAATCACTTTTCGTCTTATTCGTAGTTCGTATAGCACAATTTTGTACTCACTTATACCGCTGCCACCATGTTGTGTCTCCTTGTGTTCTTATACTATATATATTACAGACACTTTTAGTTCATTTTAGTTAGTGCTTTTACTTAGCTGTATGATTTGCTTTGTTACAGTGCTGCCGCATGGTGCGGAGTGATACAAGATGTCCGACGCTGCACTGCACAGTGTGCCACATAGCAATATAACTACACCATACCAAAGTAATTCCATACCAAAGTAGTTCCATTTAACAATGTGATACTATAACAATGTAACATATTTTGAACCCATGCTAGTAAAAGGAGGGGCGAAGAGCTGGATCCATAAGGTAAGTGCCTTTACAGCACTGCTTGTGGACCAGGAGGAGCTGGAGTGTTTCCTCCAGGCCTAACAAGCTACCCTGTAAAACCGCCCCTCCCCCCCTATGCAATCTCACTTCCACCTCCCCCAGCGATTGGACCCCCCCTGACCACGATCTACCCCCGACCACCATCTCCCCTCTGCAATCTCTCCCCGGCCCCCGCTAGACCCCCTCAACTGCAATCTCTCTACGCATCCCTACCTGCTTTTTGCTCAATAAGTCCTTGTGCTGCAGGTTTTTCTGCCCGATAGGCAGCCAACCTGTCAATCAACCTATCAATCAGCCTGTCAATCAGCCTGTCAATCAGGCAGGCTGTTGAGCGGGAAAACTGGAGAAAAAATGTAAAAGACGTCCTGCAGTTAAAAACTCGTACTTCTGGGTTTCCCATACATAACTCCTCTCCCATACCTCCCCCCCAACCCCCCCCTCCCCCACATCGAACACGCAGCTTTAACCTCTGAACTGTGCTGAATCATCTGATTTTGGTCAGTGTAGAGCATGGTGAGTGGAGGGGAGGAGGGGTGGGCATGGTGAGTGGAGGGGAGGAGGGGTGAAATCCATTTTGCCTCAGTATCCTTGGGTTAAGGAAGGGGAGAGTCAGCTAGGGTAATGCTCCTGATCATAATTCACTGGCCCTTGCTGGAAAATGCACGTGTGGATGCTGGATGGGGACAGGGTGGGCTTGGCTGTGATACACCCACCTCATGTTGAGATCCCATGTTGACACTTAACTGACTGGACTTAGGCATGAAGACTGACTGTTGGTCTATTGGAGGACTGCCATCATCTTTGGAACTGTATCGAAACATGAAACAAAATCTTCAGGAGAGGAGAGCAGAAAACTGGAACGGCAAAGTTGCTTTCGGATTCCCTGAAGTAACACGGAAACTGACTGCAAAAATGTGAAGTGCTGATCTGCAGCCCTTCAGCAACGAATATCTGCTGACATATAATATCTGCCTGACTGCAATCGTTCCAACACTTTTGTTAATTGTTTCTTTTCTGTTTATGTAGGATAAAACTGCAACAAAGTGTCAATTCAAAAATGAGAAGGTGGAGTGCTGTTTTAATTATTATAAATTAGTAAAGAATGTAGTAATTGGCTTGGCATGTTGCGACTTCAGTTCACTTAAATGTATTGCAGGTGTGTAGAAATAATAAACAGCACAATTAAAATGGAATGCTGATGTAGTAATGGTTGTCTCATTTACATTACCTAGTGGTGCTACTGACTTTGGCAATGCCTTCACACCCCTAAACCAGTATCATAATGCAATGTATTTGAACAAGAGGCATCAGGGTGACAATTTAGGTCAAGGGACAGTAATGTAGCGGTTATGTTATTGAACTAGGAATCTATTACTAGGCCTGGACTAATAGGCCAGAGAATGTGAGTTCAAAAATCCCACCCTGCCAGCTTGAGAATTTGAATTCAGTTTAGGAAAATCTGGATATAAAAAGCTGGTATCAGTAAAAAAGTGACCATGAAGCTGACAGGTTGCTGTGAAAACCTAATTAGGTTCACTAATGTCCTTTAGGGAAGGAAACCTGCCAGCCTTGCTTGGTTTGATCTATATGTGACTCCAGTCACACATCAACGTAGTTGACTCTTGACTGCCCTCTGTTGTGGTCTAGCAAGCCATTCAGTTGAATACCACCTTCTCAGGGAAACTAGGGATGGGCAAGGAATGCTGACCTTGCCAGTGCCACCCACACCTTGAGAATGAATGAAAACATTTTTAAGACAAGCACACTACTATTCATTTCCAGATGCACAATTGGATTTCAAAGTCCAAGATCCTGAGTTAGTGGCTGAGGTGAATTGTTATCAGTTAAGGTACCAGTGGAAGCTTGGTAGCATAACAGATAAGTAGGTTTTGTAGACACCCTAGACTAGATTTTCCAATCAGGCATAAGCATACTCAGAAGTTGGATGATTATGTTTTCCACCAGCCCGACTTATGGTGCACTGGCTCATGTTCAAATTTTTGGGGCTAGCCTAACTCGAGTATGATGGGTGAGCTCCACTGGGGGCTCGCCCTTTGGGAGGTGGGGAATCATTGTGCTGCTGCAGGAATTAAAGGTTTGCATCAGCCTAAAGGGGCAGGCATCGATTGCTTTTAAAGTGGCAAAGCTGGAAGCTGGTTTGCCGAAAACTGTGTCTGGAAGGAATAGACTGGGCCAAAGAGGGGCCAAGTTCTCCGACGGGGCCATAGAAATTCTACTGTAGTAAGTGAAGAGAGGAGGCAGTCTTTGGCACTGACTCTAAGGTGAACTGCTCAGGAGGAATGTGAGGAGGTGATCTTCAGTGTCAATGCATCTTCACAACCCCATCGCATAGCAAAGCGGCATAGGATAAAGTTCAATGTCTTTCCAGATCAGCCAAGATAAGAGAACCCACTGTGTGCTTCCATTAATACAGTGCATGACCAATATATAGCACTTACCTCTCGCTCACACTGTCTTAAAATACTTTTAGACCTTACTATGGATGCCCGTTATGCAGCCCTAATCTTCAGTTGGAAGTTTTCTTCTACTCAAATCCTTACATGCATTCAGTCCTAAAGAGCCCACCCATTTAATGTAACTGAATATTGCATGTACCGTGTCATCACAACCACTATGGCTGCATGCTAACTTGAGTATACTTGAGTATCACCGTATCTCATCTTGACAATTTAATTTCTTCTTTTACTTTGTTTTCAGGAAAAGACAGCCCATAAAGCCCAGGTAGGACCATTACTGTTAGTTCCTACCCCCAACTTAAAAACTCTCAGCCCGTATAAAGAGAAACTGGGAGTTCCTGGGAACGGATTCCATAAAGGTGCAGGAGTTGGAGAAATGGCAGGCTTGGCATCGGCTCAGGGTTTGTTATAAACTTCTGAGGCTCTTTCTTCCCATCCTATTCTCTAATTCACTTCCTGCATGGTAGATCTTAGGAGGCTTTTAAAGGAGAGAGATGTAGTCTCTCATCAAGATAAAGTGCTTTCCCTCCAAGCTTCACCCTCCCAAAACTTAACTTACGCAGAACTCCACGGCCCAATTCTTCTCCCATGCAAGACCCCAAACACCCATCGCTTCACAGCCCTCCAATAGATTGACTTCAAGTTCCTTATCCTTATCTTCAAATCCCTTCCAATCTTTAGCCCACCTAATCTGGGCACACGTCTCCAGTCCAATATCTCAGCCTGTACCCTCCTGTACCCTACTGTCTCCTGACCCTGGTTGACTATGATATGCCTATCTTTCAAACACCATGGTCCTAGAGGAGAGGAGTCATGCCACAGAGTTCTGAATAAGTTGAAGCTTCTGGAGGGGGAAGCTGGAGAGGCCAGTCGGGAGGACATTGCAGAAATCTACCCTCAAAGTGATGAAGGCACAGATAAGAGTTTCAGCAGCAGAAAGGATGAGTTAAGGATATAATCAGAAAATGTGCCAGAGGTGAAAAAAGAGCTGACTTTGCAACTAAACTTAGCTTGAGATTCAGCATAATTGGTCACTGAAGTGTTCTCTACTGGTTCTACCGGTTCAGTAAAAAAGGAATATAGAGAAAATCAGGAGTATTTGTCAGATTGTAAGTTACACATAGAACCTTCACAATACAATCGGCTCACCCAACCATACCAAAGAAAGATATTCAGCTTTTGAGCCAATGAGTTTAAATAAGAGAAGTGATTATGTGCAGCCCATTGGCTGAAAACCAGAAGACAAGGCCATGAACATGTGTGAGGGGGAGGAGTGGCGCCATGAATACTACAGACAGTGATAAAGGCTTGCCAGGTTATAAAACCTTAAGCCTAGGCAAGGAGAATTGCACTTATTTGCTGGGACGAAACAACAGAGCATTTATTAACTGTGGGAGAACAAATAACAGTTTTGCTTTTAAGAGAG
Organism: Somniosus microcephalus; assembly: GCF_052327205.1. Classification (NCBI taxonomy): domain Eukaryota; kingdom Metazoa; phylum Chordata; class Chondrichthyes; order Squaliformes; family Somniosidae; genus Somniosus; species Somniosus microcephalus. Next base: position 99,647,394 of record NC_140992.1, on the reverse strand, counting down.
AAACTAAGACACCAGTTTAATCAGAACACTGCAAAATGCTCAACTAATTTGCTAAGAGTTTGATAACGAGGATTGTGCTTGGATCAGAGTTTCGATATGAAGAGAATGATTGGGAATGGTACATGTTAATATGAGGGAAGGAAGAAGAGTCATTCATCCAATCCCTGTCCTCACAGCACGATATGATGCTTCAGTAAATCTTGAATAATTGTGAGGTTTTTTTGTACACTTGAATTTGACATGTGAGCATTCGATATCGTGTTCTGTATATTTTAACCAAAATTTGCATTTGGTTTTAAGACGAAACAAATAATTCACAGCAAGATCACCCAGCAGACAAAAAGACAGTAACACCAAAAACAATGACCATGTTAGAAGAGACTGCTCATGGAGGGAGGGAGAATTATAATTTGTTTACTAAACTAGTTAATCAGCTCTCCAGTGGGGGGTGGGGTGCGGTGAAGGGAGAGGCAGCAAAAAAGGGAAAAGCACAACCATATGGAAAAGTCAATGCTCTCAGTGGACTGAGGCGAACTTTCCACAATGCAGTCTATCCTCCCCTAGCACTGGGGAGGGGCTGCCCATCTGAGATCAGAAAGTAACCATAGTAACCTAGAAGGCCCACACATTGTCGTCTGTATTTATAAAGCAAGCATTTGAATTAAAACCTGGTCAAAGTGCTTATCATTCAGTTTTGCTAGACAGTTGTTCTGGTTCTTTCTCCCCAAAGCCTTGACCTCCTCAACATGTCTGTATTTCGGTGCTTGGATCAGAGCTTTGTTTGGATAGGTGCAGGTTTATCCCCCACTCCTCAACGCATACTTATATTTGCAATAATGTCATGGCGGGCTATATCTTGTCCAGATGGTGTTGCTCAGAGGGGAGGTTGCTGGCTTGGTTGCTTGAGGAGTTGCCCTAAACAAGTTCCTTGCTGGTGTTTGTTGAACCTTACAAGATAAGCGACTCTGGAGGGATGTGCAGCTCAGCGACGTGCTAATCCAGTAATAAATGCAGTTTGCTTTCTGCTTTATTCTCTTCAAAGATGTTTTGCTCCGTGTCAGAGCTATCCATGATTCGAGGTGAAAGCTGTTGCACTTTAAGTTGGGTGATCACAGGCGTCGAGGGAGAAAGACAGTAATTAAAGCAAAAATAACCAATCAAAGCCAGAAAATAATGACCCTGAATTTGCAGCCGGCAAGGAGTTAGGTAAGGAGGCGCTAAGGAGTACATCACCGACATCTGAACGAAATCCCCACTTACCTCGTGCGAAGCTCCCTTCGAAAAGTTGCTATGAAACGCTGTGGAGTTGTGTGCAGCATACCGTTTTGCATATGTGAACTTGGGATCATGTGGGGCTGTGCTCCTTTCACTTCCTGACTCTTAGCCAATTAGGAAACACAGTAATCTCCGATGGGACAGCATTAAGCTTTGCAGACAGTCCATCTAAGCAGCTGGCCTTGTTTTATTTTTACTGTTCATACTGCACTTTCCAACAGATTGCTGAAGCATCTTTCTTTGATTTGCATTCGTTTTGATAAATGATTTGATGTCATGCTTTGGCTTTTAAATTGCTGGCTATTAAAAAAAAAACAACTCATTTAAAATAAAAAGGACTGGTAAGATGAACCAGTCTGAAGTTTTGCCTAACACAGTAAATTGAAGTTATTTTGATTTGCACAGTTTAAGCTAAATGCAGTGCACTTTAGCTGATAGTTAATGTTTCTGGCCTCTTCTTCTCCTTCTTAGGCAGTCCCTCAGAACCGAGGATGACTTGCTTCCACATTAAAAATGAGTTCTCAGGTGACTGATAAGCCCAATGCAGGACCTACAGTCTCTGTCACAGATGGAGCAGACGGTGGTTGAAGGGGCGGGTGGGTGGGGTTCTTGGGTTGACGTGCGCTTCTTCTGCTGTTTGCACTTGGCTTCCGCTTGCTCCCAGCAAAGAGACTCGAGGTGTTTGGCACCTTACCGGATGCTTCTCCTCCACTTTGTGCGGTCTTGGGCCAGGGATTCCCAGGTGTTGGTGGGGATGTTGCACTTTTTCAAGGAGGCTTTGAGGGTGTCCTTGAAGCATTTCCTCTGCCCACCTGGGGCTCTCTTGCCATGTCGGAGCTCCAGGTAGAGCTTTTGCTTTGGGAGTCTCGTATCGGGCATGCAGACGATGTGGCCCATCCATCGGAGCTGATCGAGCATGGTCAAAGCTTCGATGCTGGGGATGTTGGATGCTGGCCTCTGGATGGAAACCATCAAAGTCAATTAGGATGCTTTTTATGGGCTGTAGCCTAAACCTAGCTCAAAATTGATACAGTTTTCTATTTCCCGCGCACCCCCCCCACCCCACCCCCTCCCAGCCCACCCCTTATGCCATGCAACAAGCTCCTACACCTGTTTGCACCAGCATAAACATTTTCAGGGTAATTAATGCGCAGTAGGTGGGCAATTAGCCCAACTTTTCACCAGTACGGTGATTTCAATGGGTAGGTGAAACGTGCAGCGAAGCCAATGCGGAGTCGGAACTTGACAGATCGTAAGTTTGGGATTTAGCGCATGCGCTTGGAAATCCTAAACATGCGGTCAATTTCAAAGGCAGTATGATGGTGTACTCTGAGTGTACGCCATCAGACCAACCATGAATTCAGGGCCACTGTTGGCAATATTAGTGGACGAACAATCAGACCTACATTTTCCGAGGTCCTGTGCCACTGGCAAAGGCTCACGTTCAGCAGGTGGCTTATCGGAAGATCGCAGGTGCACTGCCCGTGATTATCCATTATATCAATGAACAGAAAAACGCAGACAGGACCCCTGCAAGGAAGTTGTTTCAGACAACTCCTCAAGCAACCAAGCCAGCAACCTTCCCTCTGAGCAATCGGTGGCAATGACATAACCGCTAGTGAATTTATACAACGTTCTTTTATCTGCTAATTTTGCAAAGCCATAAACCCATTTAAAATAATCAAGATCATGCCAATGGCTTACGGTGTGGTGCTGTATACACAAGAGCGCCATTCCCCATAAATGATAACTGGCAAGAAAAACAAAACAGCAGGGTTTTCGACTTTCTATTTACATCTTGTTGCCCTCATATGTTATTATTTGTCACAGGAGGAGTCTGTGTTATAATACAACACATGGTACTGTCACCAGAATAGAAACAGCTGTCCACATTGTAGCAGCGTATTATATTTTTCTGCATTTCATCCATCTACACTCTTAACTCGAACTTCCAAACTTCACAGAAATTAATCGCTCTTTGTTAAAACAACAGCCAAAGATAGTGGGGGGAAAAGTTTGTCCCTTTAGCACCTCCCATTAGTACCAGTAGGGATCATCAGTAATCACCTGCAGCTGTCAGGTTAGTGCAGTTTCAGTGTTTTTTTGTTAGTTTCACCCACTGCAACAGTTTCATTCAGTTATTTCAAGGTTCTTTTGTATCAAGAGCCTTCTGGCAACTAAAAAGTAGCTACATTTATTGTTCAAAGATTCAAACTGCTACACTTGGTTACATTAATGGGGGCTATACTGGCAGTCGACCTCACCCTCCAGGATCTATAGAGGAGGGAGTGGAGACAGTGATAAAAACTGGAACATGTGCCTAGAGGGAGGAGGGGGGCCATCAGGCCTCTCAACAGGAGCCCTTACCCTCTGAGGATATTTCGAGAGCACTTCTCCTACTTACAATTAAGCGAGGAGCAGTGTATTAGAGGGCTCCGTTTTACCAAGGAGGTGGTCACAGAACTCGGCCACCTCCTGCAACCAGACCTCCAGCCTCAGACCAGGGTGACCACGGCTCTCCTAGTGGCAGTAGAGGTCACCGTCGCCCTCAATTTCTTCACCAGTGGATCCTTCCAGTCTGCAACAGGAGACATAACTAACATCTCGCAGTTCGCCATTCATCGCTGCATCCAAGAGGTCACAGAGGCTCTCTACATCACCAGAGAGAAGTAGGATGAGCATGCATGTGGCTTTGCCAGGTTAGCGAGATCCCCCATGGTGCAGGGAGCAATCAACTGCACCCACGTGGCTATGCGGGCACCACATAACAATCCTGAAATCTTCCATAACCACAAAGGCTACCACTCACTTAATGTGCAGTTAGTGTGCAACCACAGACAGCGAATCCTCACCGTCAATGCCCACTATCCTGGCAGCAGCCACAATGCCTTCATCCTGCACCAGACCGGTGTGCCAGCACTCTTCCACCCACTACATCAAGCTCGTAGCTGGCTGGTTGGAGTCAAGGGCTATCCACTCTCCGGCTGGCTCATGACTCCTCTCTGCAACCCCAACACTCCTGCCCAGCACTCATATAATGAGAACCATGCTGCCACCAGGAACATCATCGAGCAGACCATCGGCCTGCTGAAGTAACGGTTCCGCTGCCTTGGCTGCTCGGGAGGAGCCTTCCAGTACTCAGCTGAGCAGGTGTCCCATTTCATGGTGGTCTGGCTACATGCCCCACAATTTGGCCAGCATGAGGGCCTAGCCCTTGCCACCAGGGATTGCGGGACAACCTCAAGAGGAGGAAGAAGGAGAGGAGGAGGATGAGGAGGAGGAAGACAAAGAGGATGAGGAGGAACAGGAGTGAGAGAGGAGGCAGCCACTCAATTGGCATTCTGGAAGGGTGGTCCGTGACCGCCTCATCAGGCTGCGGTTCCAATGAATTAAACCCCAGATCCCCGTTGCTCACCGCATCCCCATCATTCCATCCCTGCTGCAGACCATACCACAGCGCAAAGCTGAAATGAGGCAAAATAATCCAAACTGAATTAATAAATTTAAATCAGTGAACACATATTGACACCAAAAATATTAACTATTCACCCTTCTGCAAACCTTTACTGCCTGCTGTTACTGTGCCTTTGCCTACGCTAGTGCTCCTATGAAGTGTTGGCCCAGTGGCTGCAGCAGGGCTGGTGGAAGGCTGCTGCGTGTCCATGCGGGAAACTTCAGATGGCCTTGCAGGACGCCCTCGACCAGCTCGGGACCTGGAAGGCCCAGCTGTAAACTGCACCACCTCAGCATGGGCGGCAGCAGTCTGAGCTGGATGACAGGCAGCGACAAGGGCAATGGTGGAGTAGCAGTGGTGGGAGCAGGAATGCTGTCATCCTGAGGGACGACAGCAGATTCTTGCTCCACTGACCCACTGCCCCTCCCCCGGGGCAGCACCTCAGCATCCCTAGCAATCTGCTGGAGCACAGATTGCTGGCCTGCTGCGACACCATGAAAGCCCTGGTTGACGGTGGTAGACCCAGCCATAATGCAAGAGTCAGGTTAAGATAAGGGGAGGGGGGCAGGAAGGAGGAAATGCATGCATACAGCATGATTAGGTGGAAAGTGTGAAACATTTGTGGGGTGAGGGGGAAGTGGGATGTGAGAAGGAGTAGGGATCAACATACCGTGGTTGTCCCCAAGGGGGTTAACGTTGTCGGTGGCCACGGCGCCCACCACCTGGTGCCCAAAGATTTGCAGCAATTGATTCTCCAGCGCAGACAGTGATTGGGTGTCGGCTTGTCCCCTGCCTGTGCACTCCTGCTCCCTCCTGTTGTGAGCCACCTTGGCCTGCAAGAGAAAGAAAAGTATGTGAGTGAGTGTGGAGCAATATGTTTGGGTGATGTGCCTGCCATAGTTGAATAGCTGTCATTGTGTGCAATGTGTGAGATGTGGGTGTGAGTGTTGATAGGTAGTTATTGTTGGTGGGTGAGTGCTGGGGGTGTGGTGCTTTGGGCAGTGTGTGAAGATTGTGGTACAGATGGTGTTATGTAGCATTTGTTGAAGCATTGACTCACCCTGACCACCCAAGTGAGGTTGTTAAATTTCTTCCTGCACTGTGAGTGGGTCCTGGGGTCCACAGAGTTGCCCGAGATGTGCTGCACTACCTACCTCCACATGGTGCGGAAGACTTGTGGCGAGAGCCTCCCACCACTTGCAGGGTAAAGCACCGCTCTTCATCTCTCCACAGCAAAAAACAATGCCTCCAATGCTTCATCGGAGAATCTGCGGGCTCTCTCCCTGGGGCATGGATCTGCCATGCGCACACCTGGTTCAGTCCTCCGGCTCCTTCTCCTTGTTCTGCTTTTGCTTGCTGAGGCAGCTGCACAGCCAGCAATGCTGAGAATGAGGTGCTGCAGCATCAATGAACCTCCCCTTTAAGAAGTAAAAAAAGCCTGTGGCAATGGTAAGTTGCAATTAGACTGCACCCAATATTGGTCCACCCTTTAACTGTAACACCAATGAGCTTGGGTTTTAAGACTTGATTTAGGACTCCAATCATTTTATTGAGCAGTGAGCACGAATTTTTCATGCAGTCTAAAGCATTTGCGCCTGGCGCTAATTCTCCAACTTTTCGACTGACACCGTCCATTCCTTGGCCAAAACGACTGTCTAGCCCTTAGCTTCCTGTTTGTACCAAGATTCATCCAAAAAAAAGTTGCAGCTGGTTAATGTCAGTATTTCTTATTTTATAAGTGCCACTGTCAGGAGAATTTCTATGTACACAATTCGAACAGTGTTATCAAACCCATGGCGGAAGTATTTAACTAAAATCTTTCCTGTCGGATAGAGTGATCTGGATACAGTACTTTTAATTTCATTTAACGCAGTGACTTCTCATTTGGAGACAGGCTTAGCACTTCTGTCTCAAAGGGCATTGCTTCTGTCTCAAATCGTCACGGGTGTGGGACGAGTGTGGTGTTAATATGGAATCAGATACAGTTTCCACTCCTCAGAACTGTCTACTGATGTCTACTGGAAAGAGTACATGTGTGGCTGTTGGGTGAGGATGAAATCAGGCTCAACTTATAGTTGAATGGCCTGTTTTCACTCAAGCCTAGATTTTGCCATCAACGTCATTTTAACCATTTGTCAAGACCCTTTGTCAAGAAACGTTGACTCTATTTTCTCTCCACGGATGTTGCCTGGCCTGCTGAGTTTTTCCAGCATTTTCTGTTGTTATTTCGGATTTCCAGCATCTGCAGTATTTTGCTATCATTCCAGTAAAATAAAGCTGGCTAGGAATTCTAAGCTTCACTGTCTACATTCACGGATGGAGAATGACCATGTGTGAGGGAAAAGAGGCTGGCAATGCCTATGGAACCATAGTGATGTAAGAGATACTACACTGAGGAGACAATTGCAAAGGAAATATAATTATATTGCTATTAACACAGACACTGCAACCTTGGAAATTTTTTTTACTGAAGTTTGCAAATTGACCATCTGAAGCTTAGGCTGAGTTTATATAGTAGGTATTAATCTGAGATTGGTAGCTACATAATCAACTCTCACAGTTGAACTCTCATGGCCAGGAGAGACCTGCGTCCATGGATACCTAGATACATGCGCTGAGCTCTGTTCCTAGCTGACAGATTTAAAGGTCCTGAGCTTCCGTTGGGTTCTCCCGAACTCCTGCGCAAACTTTGGCAAGAGATCGGCGGAACCCCCAGTGAAATGGGCATAACGGCTGTTTATGCCATTTCTGTGGGGGTTCCACCGATCTCAAGCTGGAGAATCCCCGCAGAAAATCCAGGCGCACATGTTCCAGGAGTGCAAACATTGCGGAAATTCAGCTCAAGTATATAATCTTGAACACTTTTAAAACCTGGTTTGATGCCATAATAGCATGGGATGGGCTTCTCAAAGAGCTTTCACACTGCTATGCTCTGGAGTCAGATTGGAACCTGACTCTGGAGTTATACTGTCACATTTACATTGCTGCAAAGCACAAATTGCTTTGATGCAATGGAAAAGTAACAGCATAACTGCAGCATTCATATAACTTGGATTAACGGATGATCACGGATGTAGCATATGTAGAAAAATTAGTGGATAGGGTTACTGTATTTGTAGAACTTTAGTGGACAGCGATTATTGGTCATGGTTACTGTAGGTTTGAAATAATTAGTGGATAGAAATTTGTGGTCAGGGTTACAGCACATTTAGAATAATTAGTGCTCAGAGATACAATACATAGAATCATAGGCTCAAACAGGACGGAAGGAGGCCATTCGGCCCATCATGTCTGTGCCAGGTCTTTGAAAGAGCTATCCAATTAGTCACACACCTAGCCTCTTTCCCTGTAACCCTGCCAACTTTTTTCCACATTAAGTATTTATCCAATTTCCTTTTGAACGTTACTATTGAATCCGTTTCCAACACTCTTTCAGGCAGTGCATTCCAGATCACAACAACTTGCTGCGTAAAAAAAATCTCCTCATCTCCCCCCTGGTTCTTTTGCCAATTGCGTCATCTGGTTACCGACCCTTCTGCCTCTTTTATGTAGAATAATTAATGGCAACAGATAAAATACATGTAGTGGTTAGAGATAAACTATTAAGGGCAATGATGACTGGTGATGCAGGCTGAGTAGATACTGCCTTAAATTGGGATTTATTAAGATGACTAATGTACATAAAAGGCCAGAAACCAGTAATTATTCTACACGATTGTAATCCATCCAGACATTTAAAATGTATGTAAAATATATATAATATGCTTTTTCCATACTTTGGTTTTACATCACAATAAGTACAGCACAATGGAAACAGATTAGGAGATGAATGATTTCAGGAATATTTAGCACAGTTCTTTGGCCTAGAAATTCAGTCTGGCCACTTTTGGGGCGGTAAAGTCGGGCGGTCGCTAAAGTTAGCGCCCGCCGGAAAGTGTAGGCCACTTCGCCGAAATTCAGTAGATTGGGCCAAGAGTTTGGGCAAGCGCTGAAACTGGCGTTGCACTGCTATCTTCAGGCGCTAAGCCGGCGATGCGGACTGATAACGCCGAGGCCGGGCGCAGCGCAGGTGCGGTCATGTTTTGATTGACAGCAGACACCCTGACGCCGGCCAGCTCTTAAAGGGGGAAGGGTCGACTTTGACTGCTGCCACGCCCTGCATAGTGGAGCCCTGCAGCTAGGCCTCAACACTGCTGGTGGACCCAAATAGCGCCTGAAGCCATGGAGAAGGCCCGTGAACGAGCGCAGCGCTTCTCCCAGCATGCTTTGAGGGTGCTGGTTAATGGTGTGGAAAAGAAAAGAGAGATCTTGTGCCCGGACAGTGGCAAGAAGGCTCCCAGGAGGCAGTACAGGAGAGCCTGGAAGAAAATCGCCCACAGGGTGTCATCCACCAGCGATGTCCCCAGGAGTGCGGACCAATGCCGCAAGAAGTACAACGACCTCACTCGGATGGTGAAGGTGAGTACCCTTTCCAGTGTCCTCCTCATCCTTGCATGTGCACCTCACATTATGGGCAAAGGGACCTCAAAGGCCTAATGGGCAGCCCTCCTCCCGCAGCTATGGCACTGGCATGATCATCAATAGCACTTTCTGCACTTAACACACTGGCCAAGCTATTCGACCATAGGAGGCAGTGCACACAGCAACAGGGCACCGCACTGGCCAAGCTATTCGACCATGGGAGGCAGTGCACACAGCAACAGGGCACCACACTGGCCAAGCTATTCAACCATGGGAGGCAGTGCACACAGCAACAGGGCACCACACTGTACTTAGAGGCCGTCCTTTCTCTTGCAGGCCAAGCTGGCACGGAATTTGAGGAGCCAGTCTGCCACCAGGGGAGGCCGTCCCCAGTACCAGGCGCTCAGTGAGCTGGAGGAGAGCGTGGCTCGACTCATGCGTGGCCGGGTGACTGGCCCTGTTGCCATTGGAGATGCGGACCCTGTACTGGGACCCACTGGTAAGGACATGAGCGGTTGGACCTCTCTCGTTGCCCTTGCGCTTCAGATCTACATCCTTTCCCACTGTCCGACCAATGCGCATAGTGCCACCACTCATGCCTCCCTCGCTGACGCCCTGTCCTCACTCTAAAGCTACTCTTGTGCCTTCCTGCTTTCAGCTGGTGAGGAGGAGGTGGTCCCTGAAGCTCAGAGTGCCAGGCCCTTGGAGGAGGAGGACGACGAGGACCAGGAGGAAGGCGGCACATCGGGGGAACCCTCATCCGCGCCAGGGGATGGCAATGGAGGGGAGACGTCTGGCCTGGAGGAGAGGCAGGGGGAAGTGTTGCAGGGGGGTGTAGCTCCTGGGCCCAGTGGGGTCGAGGCACGCGGGAAGGGTCGGGCAGCACGGCGGCCTTCTCCCCAGAGGGGGGAAGTGTTGCAGGGGAGGGCAGTTCCTGGGCCCAGTGGGGTCGAGGCACGCGGGAAGGGTCGGGCAGCTCGGCGGCCTTCTCCCCAGAGGGAGAGTCCGCCCTCCAGTCCGGAGACGGTCCTCGCCCAGGAGGTGCGCCTCCTTGATGAGATGTCCGCGGCGTCGGAGCGGCGCCACAAGGAGTTCATGGGGGTTGTGGGACAGTTGCCTCAGGCCATTGAGTCCCTGGCTCATAGTGTGGTCGCTTTCGGGGAATCACAGGCCAGGGGGGTTGAGCAACTCGCGGCAGCACACGACAGGGGTGTCCAGCAACTCGCGGCAGCGCAGGACAGGGGTGTCCAGCAACTCGCGGCAGCGCAGGACAGGGGTGTCCAGCAACTCGCGGCAGCGCAGGACGCGAGTCGCGAGTCCATGAGTGGTGCCGTCCAGACACTGGCAGATCTGATGCGGGCACATACCAGGGCAGTTCGGGCACTCACTTCTGCCACACTCGCTGTGGCGCGGAAGCATCGCCAAGGCATCCGCCGCCCTGCTGCAGCACAGCGGTCTGGCCTCCACCAGATTGCTGCGCTTGCTGCACTGCCAGCCCAGCCGAGTGCCAGTGTCTCTGGCGAACAGCGCGCACCTGGCATCAGCCAGCTTGCCCCCATTGGTGCAGCCGACTCTGCCACTCCCCCAGCCAAGGTGCGACGAGCTGCTGCTGAGACTGATGCTGGCCAGCCACAGCTGCAGCAGTCAGCAGCCGGCCCCTCCCGGGCCGGGCCTCGTCTAGGCCGACCCCCAAGGGCATCTGCCGTCATGCATTGTGGCCCTCATGAGCCTTCCCCCAGCCTTGCCACACCCACAGGGCCCAGGTTGAGGCGGAGCAGCAGGTCGGGCAGGGGCCGGAGAAGCCTGCATAAGGACTCGCCCTCTCGGCACACCCAGTAGAGTGTGGTGATAGCGTTTTTTTTTATATGGGGGTGTTTGTGTTGTGGGGGGGGCTTATTTTGGTAAGGCCGAAGATGAAGGCATTTTTTGTTTTTATGGGGTTGTTTGTGTTGTGGAGGGGGGGGCTTATTTTTGTAAGGCCGATGATGAAGGCCAATTGGATGGGCAAGTTTTGTTATTCCTCCCCAGGTTGTGGGAGTGACAGATGTTTTTGACTGTTTTTTGGGGGTCTCGTCTGTTTTTCTGTTTCATGTGGGAAGGGCCCTGAGTTTGTAAAATAAAGCTTTTTATTTATTCAGCATGTCCAGGTGTCATGTTTCAAGTGGTTGTTGCGTTAACCGGCTGAGGGCTTGCGGAGCGGCTGCATTCAGGTGCGTTCATTGCCACAGGCCATTCCCTGACAGGGGGCCTAGAAGTGTCGTTCAATAAGCCGCCGGCGGACGGCCCTTGGACCTTGTGGCTCCCTCCTGGGCTGGTACTCCTCCTCCTCCTCCTCCTCATGGTCCTCCTGCTCGTCCTCCTGAGGTGGTGGTGCAACGTCAGGTGGCAGTGCCTGAGTCCTGCGGATAGCCAGGTTGTGCAGCATGCAGCACACAACGACGAACTGGGAGACTCTATCCGGCGAATACTGTAGAGATCCGCCGGAACGATCCAGGCAGCAGAACCGTTGCTTGAGGACGCCAATTGTTTGCTCTATGATGTTCCTTGTGGCTTGATGGCTTTCGTTGTATGCCTCCTCCGCTGGGGTCCTGGGCGCGCGGAGCGGGGTCATGAGCCATGTACACAAAGGGTAGCCCTTGTCCCCAATAAGCCATCCCCTTGGTGGAGGCTGTGCCTCGAACATGTCAGCCACAGTAGTCTGGCGCAGGATAAATGCATCGTGGCTGCTTCCTGGAAAGCGGGCATTGACAGCTAGGATGCGCTGCCTGTGGTCACACACCAGCTGTACATTGAGGGAATGGTAGCCCTTCCGGTTGCGGTAATCCTCGGCATTGTCGATAGGTGCCCGCATAGCCACATGCGTGCAGTCAATGGCGCCCTGCACCATGGGGAAGTCCGCGATCCTGCCAAATCTGACTGCACGCTGCTCCTGCCTCTCTAGGGTCATGGGGAAGGAGATGAATTGGTGTCTCCTCACGAAAAGTGCATCGGTGACCTGCCGGATGCAGCGATGCGCGGCGAACTGGGAGATGTTCGCTATGTCCCCAGCAGCGGCTTGGAAGGAACCGCTTGCAAAAAAGTTCAGAGCCACCGTGACCTTCACTTCCACTGAGAGAGACGTCCTGCACATCAGCTGTGGACGCAGATCTCTGTGAAGCAGCTGGCAGATCTCTGCAACCATCTCCCTTCTGAAGCGCAGCCTCTTAACACAATGCGCCGCAGTCATGGTGAGATAGGACACCTGCTGCCGGTATTGCCTGAGTGGGTAAGGCCTACGTTGCCGACACCTGATGGCCCCTCTGCGTCTAGGCATGGCTGGCCCTCTCACACAGCGTCTGCGAGCCCTTCGCACATAATGCTGCAACTGAGGGTTGGAACCCCATACAGCCCCCATAATAAACTTGCAAACAGTGAAATCACAATGATTCAAATGTCAAAGCTCTGGCCAGAAGCCAAAAATACCTCTCCTATGTTGTCCCAAATCAGTAAGCTCTGTTCCTTGGTCTCTGTCCAGAAATCCAAAGCAGTAAAGTCATTGCAGCAAAATGGCTGGGCTTCATAGGTCAGTGTAAGTGCCCTTTAATTAGCGCTCCCCGAGGCCCACAGGGCCTCTGTTGCATTCCACTTCACAGTTCTTAACAGCGCCACGCCCACATTGGGCGGGCGCCACTGAATTTCCGGTTTGGGGCGCACAAACAGCGTTGCACGACGAAATGACATCATAAGCTGCGCACGCAGCTGAGCGGGCGCAAACACTTTGCGCCGGCGCTAAATGTCTACTGAATTTGGGCGTAGGCGCAGATCGGCCTGCGCCCGGGCGCTAAGTGCCTAGCGCTGGAAATATGCCCCTCTTATGGCGTTAACGGCTGGCGAACGCAACTGAATTTCTCGGCCTTTATATTTTAAAGACAGCTCACAGTATTATCCTCTCCTCTGAAGTTACTGAAAGGCAAATGATGATCAGAAATCACAGGACTTCAAAGAACTGTTCTTAATGAGTCCTTCTGACTCACTGCTGTAGATTTGGATTAATTGAGATTTCACACAACCTGTCCAGGATGAGCAGATAACAATAGAATCATTGCACTGTATCATTTTAGGCAAGTGCCAGTTACCTATCAAATAGGTTTTCAAACTACTTCTTCAGTGCAATGGCTCTGAATCATCTGGAGCTCTTCTCATTATTAAGCCATTCTAGTGATTTTTCTGTTCGGGATTTTGTGTCTTACTGCTACATTATAAATGTCTATTCCTCCTCAATTCCCCCTAGTTTTGATTGAAAATGTTGTTTTTTATTCAGGATCTTTGTGGCTTTTGAATGATCTAGGTCAACTTTAATCCTGGTCTCTGGCTTGGTATTCATTACATAATATCGCCAGATGTAGTTTAAATTCTTCAGAGATAGCTCAATAATCACAGTTACATGGTGTCAATTTGAAGTCTGTTGAATATTTCATCAGTGAAAGAACTGCAGAAAGAGCTTTAAGCTAGGTACAGATCTACATTTATTATTTGAGCAGATGGAACTGTTTTGTTCCTCTGCGGGTAATTCTGATTTTGATGATAGTGTACAATAGGCGATAGCGGATTGGCTGCTGTTATACAGCTCACACGATTTTCATTCCCCTTGAAGTCATTGGAAATTAAAATTGATAAAGATGTACAATGGGCAGCTGATCCGATATTGCTCGTTTTACACTGTCGGCCAAAGTCAAACTTACCCCCTTTGCTTTCTCTTTTTATTTTAAACGCTGTTCATAGTTCACAACTAAGAGAGCTGGGAGTAGCCTGAATGGTGTTATAATCCACCCAGCTGGAATTTTAATGCTCATCACATTGCACAACTGAAGGGTAGTATGGATGTTCGTCTAAGTGTAAAAGTGCACTTGTGTGGGTATGAGGCCATATTACATTTTATGGCATAGCTTTAACAATGTGGTAACATTTAATACTGATGATTCAACAACAGTACGTATTAAGATAATTACTAGGGGTGGGGGGAATACCATTAATTTTTGGCAGGCAGCAAATACAGAATTATAATGTGTCAAACTTGCCTGGTGTTTGTAGTTACTCTCAGACCAGGCCTTAATTCTGGTCAGTGTAATGACAACCATTTCTTATTTTCATAGCGGTAGAAACCACTTACCCTACAATAATACTAGGGAAAGCCTCATTTCTCAATACTGCATTATGTGCCATGAACTAATTTTAATTCACATTAGAGCTGTGCATTATTCCGAATGCACAGTTACAGATTGGACACAGAGGCAATCTGATTATTGAAGACATTAGTGAGCCTAAGGAGGTACCACTACGTGAGTCACATTACTCAAATGAAGAGTAGCAAGTTATGCAGGCATATAAGCAGCACACCCATAGGATTAATGGTTGTCTATACTGCAGTCTAGCATAGAGCGTGTGCAACTTTTGGGGTATTTCCAGTGGAACAGTATCTTTCATGAATGCTTGGACCTCTGCTATGCAAATCTTGGGTTCCAATCTCCCTTGTCTTGCTACAACATGATGGGGGATTGGATTCAGAGAAGCTTGAGCCAGGGCTTTACATTGTTGCCCTAAGGTCTGTTCCCATGCAGATCAGTGGACATGCTGAGGGAATACCCAGTAGCAGGGGCAGATGTGGCTGAATAGATTGCAAACCCATCTCAGGAACTAGAATAGGTAGATACAGACTCCCTGAATCCTAACTACCTCCCACTGAAATCCTGCAGCTGACCAGCACACTTATTACTTCCATAGCAGCATCAGTTAGAGAACAGCTATGTGTCTCTCTTTCAGGGCATATCCCTGCATAAATAACAGTAGATGTGCCAGAAAGTAAGGACCAGCCAGCCACAGCAACAGCAGATGTAGGTGAATAGGTTGAAGGACCATCTCAGGAACCAGCACAAGGAGGTTACTGAGCCACAAGAGTCTCAAAGGTCTCCCATTGAAACCTTGCAATCAGCATACTTACTACTGCTATAGGAGAATCACCTAGAAGAAATCATAGGTTAGGGTTAGATGGACCACGTAATACACCAGCAGTAAGGGGAAGCACTGTGGTAAAATTCACTGATACCACTAACTCATGACATAAAGTAAGGTAATAAATTGGGTGCAGTGTCCAAGAGGTATGTTTCTGACTAGTGTAGAATAAGATAGCAGCACAGCAAAGGATGGGCATTGATTGTAGTATAGAAGATGCAGAGTATCATATTTCAGAAGATGCTTTGAGCCAGCTTCTTGGTTACATGTGGACAACAGGGTTCCTTAAGAGACGGCTCAGGCACTTAGCTAAATGTATCTTACGTGAATGCCTACACACCAGGCTTCCTGGCTGCACCAGTATTTCTGCAGGTACTTCCTAATGGTGAGTGTCTGCATTCAGTTCTGGTTTTGATTCTGGGTTGTTCTCATGCTGAGTTCTTTGGGAGATCCAGCAATCTAGTCAAATTGGGCAGCGATGTCATGCTGTTGTTGCTGTTTACTGGAAAAGGAGGTGAAGGTGATGGCCCTACTGAGGACTATAAATAGCTATTACTGCTGATGGCTCCTTGCTAGCTTGGATCTGTAATGGCTGATATATTGGCAGGTGTGGACAGTGCATCTGTGGTGCCATCTGACTCCTTCTCCGCCCCTGCACATCCTCCTCCACCAAATCAAGTAATGGGTGCGGTGAAAGCAATCACCATGGCTGTGAACTTGCTGATTGCAGTAAATGATCGGCACTGCTACAATTAATCTCAATTCCTGACTTACAAGAATCTGCATGAGCTCTAATGCATATGTCATGTGGGCAAGATTAATGCATCAATCACGTGGTTTGCAAACACTGCAATTTTATGGGCTTGTTCCTGACAAGCTATAATCCTCCAACTTGTATGAAGAATAAGCTTAACACTGAGTCTGTGCATTAAAGTGTACCACCTATTCAAAAACCCAGCTGGAAATCGCACAGACTCGAGTAACCCCAGAAACGCTGGCTATTATTTCAGAACTGACACCCAAGATATTTTCTATACACTGGCAGCATTTTCTGGACTTTAAACTGTCTGAAAATAAAAATTGTTTGGTGAACCATTTTATTCCTGTGTTTGCCAGACGCTGTAGTTCAGGAAAAGCAATTTGCATCGAAACACATAAATTCCACCACAAACATCTTCACATCACTTATGCATGAGATCATTGCGATGAATGTGACCAGCAGCTGTTTCCAGCTGTTTTCCCTCATCAGCAACAAAGGGAGTGGCTCTTTAAAACAGTGCTGGAAAATATTGCTCAAGCATTGTAAGCAGCCTTTGTTATGCTGCTACATTCTTTATACAGTACATAAATTTAACACTGCAGCATAATTTGTTTCTTGTACTCTTTATTTTCTCACCTTCAAAAGGCACTCTTACTTCGAAATACTCTCAGCCAGCTTAAAAAGAGATGAGGAAAAGCAAGGAGATGAATGAACTAAATGCCTTTCGATAGTTCTTCTATCAGTTTCACGCAATACTCTTATTAAATTGGGACACACACATTTCAGAGCAAGTTAGAATCATAGAATGGTACAGCACAGTGGTGGCTCTTTGGTAGAGTGATCCAATTAGTCCCCCTCCCTTGCTCTTTCCCCATAGCCCTGTATTTTTTCCCCCTTTAAGTATTTTTCCAATTCTCTTTTGAAGGCTACAATTGAATCTGCTCTCCCACCATCAGGCAGTGCATTCCAGATCTCATGTCGCCTCTGGTTCTTTTGCCAATCACCTTAAATCTGTGCGCTATAGTTACCAACCCTTCTGCCTGTTTCTCCCTATTTA